>NW_027287036.1:0-143947 GCF_022747635.1 Hetaerina americana | reverse complement strand
ACAATGTTCAGAGATGGAGCTAATCCTTTGCCATAACGGAACGAAAAATTATTCGCTATAGCGTATGTGACGGCGATAAATAGTAAAGTAAGACCTGTTCGAGCGCACAGGAAAAATGGCGGTGATAATAGAGTTGAAATTGTATGAGCCTTTACCGACGTTAAAGACATTGTCAGCGAATCGGAATAAGCACGTGGCAACGGACTGGCGACAATGTATATCGCGCCGTTGCAACCGTACATGAATAAGCACGTGGCAACGGACTGGCGACAATGTGTATCGCGCCGTTGCAACCATACATGTTAACAAGAAATAACGTAGTTAAGCGGCAGATTGCAGGTGAAATTTTATGACAGACTATGAAATACATTGTAAACGAAGCAGTGTCACCTTCAATCATTCTTCGTTGCATTTCAGCACAAACGCTTTCACTTTTTATACGCTTTATTTCCCATCGTTTACCTTAGCCCAATTATAGCTCCACGTTTCATTCGCTATGCTTATTACGTTTATTGTTATTATTATTTTTTTCACATGACATTTATCGCGTACATCTCTCTAGTATGTTCTGGTCCTGAAAAGGACCTTTTATGCGCACAGCGTGATGCTTATGCCTTCTTCTCAGTCTTCTTGGGCAGGAGCACCGCCTGGATGTTCGGAAGGACACCTCCCTGAGCGATGGTAACGCCCGACAGGAGCTTATTCAACTCCTCGTCGTTGCGGATGGCCAACTGCAAGTGACGAGGGATGATTCTCGTCTTCTTGTTGTCCCTGGCAGCGTTACCGGCCAACTCGAGGACTTCCGCGGCCAGGTACTCCATGACGGCGGCCAAGTAGACTGGGGCACCGGCACCAACACGCTCGGCATAGTTCCCCTTGCGGAGCAGACGGTGGATACGACCGACCGGAAACTGAAGACCGGCCCTGCTGGAGCGGGACTTGGACTTCCCCTTCACTTTTCCTCCCTTTCCTCGTCCGGACATGGCTGAATGCTTCTTTATCTGGTAGTGCTGTCTAATCGCTGTCAGACTCCTGGGCGCATTTATATAGGCTGCCGCCGTCCTAGCGACGCCACATCATGCTTTTACGTGATTGGTCGTCGAGGAGATTCGGCTCACGGAACGGACCAGGGGTACATAAGCAGGCGACTGATGTTCGGCGAAAATACTGAAATCGACCCCGTTCGCCGAACGTGATCACCATGCCACCCAAGACGAGCGGAAAGGCTGCGAAGAAAGCGGGCAAGGCCCAGAAGAACATCTCCAAGGGAGACAAGAAGAAGAAGCGCAGGAGGAAGGAGAGCTACGCAATCTACATCTACAAAGTGCTGAAGCAGGTGCACCCCGACACCGGAATCTCCAGCAAGGCCATGAGCATCATGAACAGCTTCGTCAACGATATTTTCGAGAGAATCGCCGCCGAAGCTTCTCGCCTGGCTCACTACAACAAGCGCTCCACCATCACCAGCCGGGAGGTGCAGACCGCCGTCAGGCTCTTGCTTCCCGGTGAGCTGGCCAAGCACGCCGTCTCCGAGGGGACCAAGGCCGTCACCAAGTACACCAGCTCAAAGTAAATTCCTCGACGGGATTGCTTTGATGCATCCTAACGGCCCTTCTAAGGGCCATGAAATAATCTTCAGTTTTCAAATACCCGACTGCGATGGGCAATCGTCAATACTCGGCCGCAAAGGACGTACATAAATAAACGTAAAAACCTGGGAAATTAGAGTCCCACGCTTTCCTCCGATTCACCAACTACTTACCTGGTGTGCACGCGCGCGGTTCACGAAAAAATAGAGTAAATGTAAAGGAGAAACTTATGACAATAAAAGATGGACGAATTTCTTACCTCCTATTCAAATATATTTTCTACTGCTATGCGTCTGCATTTGATGAAAATGACCGTCGAGATATTAAGGAAAAAATATTATATTCCCATGATTACTTCCCTTTCACCCAGTACTTTTCAAACCACTGACCTGCTATGCTCGTTTCTCAGACGTAAGCCTTGACTTACATGTCTCCCTCCGTCAAAAATAATATGGATTCACGGCGTCCGTCTCCCTCCGAAACTGGTACGCTTGTGGTCACGTTGCTCCTGCTTCACTTCCAGGGGCAGTAAATGACAGGTCCCCACATGCCCTTCCCACGCGGCCGTTTTTTCCGCGAAGGCTAATTCCGCTTAACCTCCCGTCCCATCCGCTACGTCGTAAAACTCCTCGGGGGTTCAACGCGAGGAGGCAGGTAATGCGACCCGTCCTCGCCCCAAGTTTCTACGTTAACCAGAAAAGGGCTGTCGCAATGACCCACGTGGCATTCCGCACGAGGAAGAAATTTCTGTGGAAACCTCGCAAGCATAGAACGCAGCTGGGCAACAGCGTTCCTTGTACATTCACCAAGTCGTGACGAGCAGGCGTCGCAATAAACAAAATGGCGGGCAGTGAGCGCTTCCGTGGATTTTCCATTGTGCTAATTCTATCCAATCAATCAATTCCCAGAAACTATTTCTACGGAATGCATCGTCGTTAACAGCATATGGAATCAGCATCATTCGCACAAATAACAATTTATGTAATGGGCATCGGGTTTCCTTCTTGGAAAATCGCCATCTCGCTGAAACAATGTTGATAAACCTCCTCTGAACGAATCCCCCAAGTATTTTAAAGTCGATTGAGTGATTTTTCATCCTTTTCCGCAATTTTTTTTTTGCGATACTGCAACGATTTATCAGCAATTGATTACAAATGCATCGAGACAGACGTGACAAGTAGACCAGTTCTTTGATCACCATGCCTCCAAATGACCGATTCTTGTTATAGTTTTGAACCGGGGTCCCTTCCGCGGGACACGACTCATTCCCCTTCTTTTGAACGAAATTAACCTTTCCAGAAATCTTTACTTGTCTTGTCACGCCACAGAACAGAAAATGTTTCTCTAGGCAAAAGTTAAATGGTCCCAGTCCCAACTTACCCGCTAATTTTATTACGTTGATACACAAGGGATGGAAGGACATACGTTAATGTTGTTTATTTCTTTGCGGGATTAGGGAAATGAAATCTAGGGAAAAGAGGTCGAAGTTTGACGTGAAAGAGAAATCTTTAAAATTAGCGGCCGGTATAATCATTTATGAGATGATTGCATAACGTTTTCATTAAGGCGACTCTTCCTACAAGTGCATTTCTGACGAAAAAGGTTGCCGCATGTGCCTACCTGTCCGTCCTTTTAGCATTTCAACTTTCTGCAAATTTGGTGAAAATCTTTACCGCATTAGCCCCATTGAAGAATCCACCCCGGCCGCATTTTGACACTAGGTACACGAGATCGTCACTTCACCGTATTCGACAACCGATTTCCCGCAGTGGCGTTAACCGAAGGACGCTCGGCTTTGAGGACAATAGTGATTCGTGAAGCGATATTTAATCAGATTCATCTAGTAACAGTGGCCGGGAATGGAATGGAATAACGTCCTTGCCTAGGCAACTTAGTAACATACAACTTAACTACGGACGGGAGAAAATGCCGACGAGCCGTGAAGCGGTGTAAATTTCATAACGATCGTGTGATTTTAAGACTCATGATATACACCATGACGATTAATTACCTTAGCAGTTGTGGTGATGCTTAATCACCGGGATATCATGTAATGTCATACCAGTCACAGCGAGGCGTTAATACTTAACATTGAACTTTGTCAAATTTGTGTAGTTGAAATCACCCTTATGACATCTGTTAATAAATTCATCCACACAGAGTACCAAATTAGTAAAATATCTCGGGTACGCAGCGATATGTAAACGGAGACAGTTTTTTTTTTCAAAATCTCGGAATGGATGACAAACGTCCTCCATTAGCGAACATTTATGACAGTCATCACCTACCTCCTGCCGTGATAATGTCAAATTTTGCAATGCAACTACTGGTAATAAGAATGATTAAATTCGAGTCAACTAGTGTTACTTTCGAATAACGTTCCCCCATTGACACAACTGTCATTTACATATGAACACTAGAAACTAACACACACGAACGTGCACATAGACCTACGCAACCTTCAGTCGTCTACTTCATCGTGAGTGGATTGAATCCTCTTAACTCCTGATTGACTTTCGCTTCACATTGCAATGATCCCAGATTGGCCGGGGAAAAGACGACTATTTGTTTTCCTGTTCACTGGAATGCTTATTTCGTATCTTTTATGGTGATGTGCTAGGTACCAGACAGCTTAAAATTGTTAATCATCGTTCTTTTATTACTCGTGACGATAAAGTTGCTTCCGCATCGCTAAGAACCTCAAGGAATCAACAATGAACGGGGATGAAATATTTGATGGGTCCACATGTATTGATTAAGTAATGCAGAACGAAGTAGATACTGAGTAATTGAATTAACACAGGGGCTTCTTCGAGACAGAACCGAGAAATGATGTTCCGTGAACTGTCGACGGTGATAGAGTTCCACGAAAGAGAGGTCGTAGAGGAATGAACGGTTCCGGCTGTTAATGCCGCCCCTAGTCCCCCCAACCCCGCAAGCACTGGAAACCAGCCTGGATCCCTGATTACGATCCCAGGAAAAATCGTGTTCAAGTCTTTCCTACGCCAGATAGTATAATCTGTCATCACTATTGAACGCCGCATCACGCCCCGACGGCTTTTTCCCACGTTTTTTTTATTTATTCACAGGAATGTTTTCCAGGTAAGGGCTATTCACTCTACCTTATCCGTCAATCACTATCCCGACCCTCGAAAGTTATAAGGAAAAGTCGACCATTGCTCTAATGAAAGATATTATTCCAACGGCATGGAGGTAAAAAACAAGATCCATATGCTTGACACACATTATGTCGATTGGAAACAAGTGGAAACGATGTGAAATTAGGTTGGAAGCAACTGAAAAATATTGTGACACGAATACAAGCCGTCATAGCTCCGCAACTACGACGAAAGGGATGTGGATATTATTGAGTTAAACGCATCTGTCCTATTTGCTTATGGCGATTCCCATCGTAATGATCGCGCATACAATCCCGCGATGCGCCCTATTTTCGCCGTTTCCGTGAATAAGACGTACGGCGGGGGATGTGTACCGAGCGAAATTGCCGACACGAATTACGTACGCTTACGAGAGCCTGGTTTTCAAGGAGTCGCTTTCACGTTGACTACGTCCCCGAGGTATCCCATCACACAGGGTCATTTAACGTGACATACAGCGTGTGTGTGGGAGGGATTTTTTTTTTTAAGGTCGTAGGGGTGTATTCCGTAACTTGACGGCACCGTGGAGAAAAGCACATCCAACGCATCGCACAGATAAGGAAGGTTAATAAAAGAAATGTACGCGATAACAAGTCGACGGCAGACGACTCTCCTCTTCGAAAGACGTGCAAGGAAACTAGGGTAGACATCCGCGGAAACGTGGATGTGGCGCCGTTTCAACGACAATAAGAGTTTTCCCGTGATGAAGTATCATTTCGTTTCCGATGACATGCCGGTTGCTACAAATTCATCATCCCGCAACGAGGTACCGACGTCCGAAGCCGTTGGAGACGGAGCAAACTCGTCACGGCCGGGTCGCCACTGCGCGCCCTCGGCTACTACATTGTTTTTCCCGCCCGCTCACGGGGCTAAAGCATAATTCGGCGCCATCCTCGACTTTGTTGTACGTGAACTTTGACGTCCCATTCGCGTGCGTACAGTTCATTTCTTTTTCCCCTTCGGCCACCCCATGCAACCATTTCGAAGCCCACGCGGACGCGTCGTAAGGCGTGCGCTTAACGGGTGACTCCGTCTCCATTTGCGACTCGATAATCCTTTCCCACGGGCGCGGGAGGTGGGTGCGTCGCGACGCCCCCGAGTCGTCGAAAAATGCATAAACGTCCGCTTACGGGACAGGCACCGGGGAGGAACAGGAGGAAGGTTTGACAGGCGCCGAGTCAGGGGGAAGGCGTCCGAAGGGACCGTCTTCTCGGGGCCGCTTTCCGCGGCCGGCGCGCGGCCCACCGGGTCGCGAGCGCGTCCAATACCAGGTGAAGGATGGCCTCGAACGTACGTTACCTCGGATCTCGAGGAATCGACCCCGGTAGAAACGTGTGCAACGTTTATTCCCGGGTACGCCTTCGACAGGACGACAACCCGTATTTTGACGACCCGCTGCACACGAACTGGGCTCGCCAAACGCCTGGCGCCGCCACGGCCGACAGGGTGGAACCCTGACGGGCGCCGCGGCGCAAGGCGCCCTCGTTACGCGCCCCCGACACTCTCCGAAACGCGAAAGTCGGAGGAGGAGTGGAGTACAAACAATCCGAGAAGCGCACCGGAGGCGAGAGGAAGAGATCGTATTTTGCTCCGAAATGGTACGATAGCAAGGTGGACTTTCGTATGAAATCCATGTCTTGGTAATTTTCTCTTTCTATCATCACGCAGCAGCCGATAACATGGCAGACGCAGCATCTGGAGCAGCGGCAGCCGCACCACCGGCAGCCCAGCCTTCGGGCACCGTCGCAGTAAAACCCCTGCCTTCTTCAGGAACCTCCGCGGCTTCCAAGAAGGCCAGCAAGGGCGGAGCAGCCAAGAAGGCTCGCGCAAAGCCGTCGCACCCGCCCACTTCCGAGATGGTTAACAACGCAGTCAAGGGCCTCAAGGAGCGCGGTGGCTCTTCCCTTCAAGCCATCAAGAAGTACATCGCAGCCAGCTACAAAGTGGACGCCGAGAGGCTCTCGCCTTTCATCAAGAAGTACCTCAAGGCGGCCGTCACCGCCGGAACTCTCGTCCAGACCAAGGGAAAGGGCGCCTCAGGTTCCTTCAAGCTGAGCCACAGCAAGAAGGCCGCACCCGCGGCAGCCAGCGGGACGACCAAGGCGAAAAAGGTCGTCAAGAAGACGGGAGTAAAGAAACCGAAAGCGGTCGGAGCCAAGAAGTCCTCCGAGAAGGCGTCCAGTGGCACCAAGAGGTCCGCGCCCAAGGAGCGAAGCAAGTCCGCGCCACCAGCCAAGAAGGCGAAGAAGGCGGCGGACAAGCCAAAGAAGAAGCCGGCGGCTGGGAAACCCGCCGCCAAGGCGGCAAAGTCCCCGTCGAAGGCGAAAAAGGCGGCCACCAAACCCAAGACCCCCAAGCCCAAGAAGACGCCCACCAAGGCCAAGCCCGCCGCCAAGAAACCTTCCGCCGCCCAGAAAAAGAAGTGAACCATCACTGCTTCGCCACCGGCGCACCTAGGACAGCAGACAGCGTCCAATCTCGGTCCTTTTTAGGACCATCATGTCTTCCAAAGATGCTTGCCACTCAATGCCCACGCCACTGAGCACGCCCAAAGTTAACATTTATCATGATTAATGCCATGCAAAAACAACGGTCCTATTTAAAATTGATGATGCGACATGGACGGACGAAAAAAAAAATTAAGAATAACATTCATAGAACGTGTAAAATGAACAACACGTCACGGAGTATTGTTTTCTTTTCGTTAAGCGCGTCAGGTAAGCATCGCACGAACTTTTATTTCATCTCATTTCATGCGTAGCCGTGCAAACGCACTTGCCATGCGCAAAGGAAATTTCATGTCGTCCATCATTCCAATGGATTTACATCGTCGTTAATTATTGTGCGATCGTGCTAAATTCAAACTTTTAAGTATGTACTGGTCCTGAAAAGGACCTTTGTTTTTCGGCCGAAAGTAGCTTTCTAAGCTCGCTCTCCGCGGATACGGCGGGCCAGCTGGATGTCCTTGGGCATGATGGTCACACGCTTAGCGTGGATGGCGCAGAGGTTGGTGTCCTCAAAGAGACCCACTAGGTAAGCCTCGCTGGCCTCCTGGAGAGCCATGACGGCGGAGCTCTGGAACCGAAGATCGGTCTTGAAGTCCTGGGCGATCTCACGCACCAGGCGCTGGAAGGGCAGCTTGCGGATGAGGAGCTCCGTGCTCTTCTGGTATCTCCTGATCTCACGAAGGGCCACGGTACCGGGGCGGTACCTGTGGGGCTTCTTGACGCCTCCCGTCGCCGGCGCGCTCTTGCGAGCGGCCTTGGTGGCCAGCTGCTTCCTCGGGGCCTTTCCTCCGGTGGACTTGCGGGCTGTCTGCTTCGTACGTGCCATTTCTGCGATCTGTAAAAAGCCGGGTCAACGCCGTCTTTTAAGCACTTCCGAGAATGGCGCCAGATAGTACGGGCGACGCTGATTGGTGGAGAGGTCGGGTACGTCATCGCCGCGGCGGCGACGTTTATAAATACCGGCGAAGGTGCATTTCAGGTCATCAGACAGCAGCCCTTACTACGAGCAGACTACAGAGATGACTGGACGCGGCAAGGGAGGAAAAGGCCTGGGAAAGGGAGGAGCCAAACGTCATCGCAAAGTTCTCCGCGATAACATCCAGGGCATCACCAAGCCGGCCATCCGCCGTCTCGCCCGCCGAGGTGGAGTGAAGCGTATCTCCGGACTCATCTACGAGGAGACGCGCGGTGTGCTCAAGGTGTTCCTTGAGAACGTTATTCGTGACGCCGTCACCTACACCGAACACGCCAAGAGGAAGACCGTCACAGCCATGGACGTCGTGTACGCACTCAAGAGACAGGGCCGCACTCTCTACGGGTTTGGCGGTTAGACACGACGCGACGGGATCGCCATCCGACACCCGGCGTACGTCGATAAAAAAGGTCCTTCTAAGGACCAATACAATGTTCAGAGATGGAGCTAATCCTTTGCCATAACGGAACGAAAAATTATTCGCTATAGCGTATGTGACGGCGATAAATAGTAAAGTAAGACCTGTTCGAGCGCACAGGAAAAATGGCGGTGATAATAGAGTTGAAATTGTATGAGCCTTTACCGACGTTAAAGACATTGTCAGCGAATCGGAATAAGCACGTGGCAACGGACTGGCGACAATGTATATCGCGCCGTTGCAACCGTACATGAATAAGCACGTGGCAACGGACTGGCGACAATGTGTATCGCGCCGTTGCAACCATACATGTTAACAAGAAATAACGTAGTTAAGCGGCAGATTGCAGGTGAAATTTTATGACAGACTATGAAATACATTGTAAACGAAGCAGTGTCACCTTCAATCATTCTTCGTTGCATTTCAGCACAAACGCTTTCACTTTTTATACGCTTTATTTCCCATCGTTTACCTTAGCCCAATTATAGCTCCACGTTTCATTCGCTATGCTTATTACGTTTATTGTTATTATTATTTTTTTCACATGACATTTATCGCGTACATCTCTCTAGTATGTTCTGGTCCTGAAAAGGACCTTTTATGCGCACAGCGTGATGCTTATGCCTTCTTCTCAGTCTTCTTGGGCAGGAGCACCGCCTGGATGTTCGGAAGGACACCTCCCTGAGCGATGGTAACGCCCGACAGGAGCTTATTCAACTCCTCGTCGTTGCGGATGGCCAACTGCAAGTGACGAGGGATGATTCTCGTCTTCTTGTTGTCCCTGGCAGCGTTACCGGCCAACTCGAGGACTTCCGCGGCCAGGTACTCCATGACGGCGGCCAAGTAGACTGGGGCACCGGCACCAACACGCTCGGCATAGTTCCCCTTGCGGAGCAGACGGTGGATACGACCGACCGGAAACTGAAGACCGGCCCTGCTGGAGCGGGACTTGGACTTCCCCTTCACTTTTCCTCCCTTTCCTCGTCCGGACATGGCTGAATGCTTCTTTATCTGGTAGTGCTGTCTAATCGCTGTCAGACTCCTGGGCGCATTTATATAGGCTGCCGCCGTCCTAGCGACGCCACATCATGCTTTTACGTGATTGGTCGTCGAGGAGATTCGGCTCACGGAACGGACCAGGGGTACATAAGCAGGCGACTGATGTTCGGCGAAAATACTGAAATCGACCCCGTTCGCCGAACGTGATCACCATGCCACCCAAGACGAGCGGAAAGGCTGCGAAGAAAGCGGGCAAGGCCCAGAAGAACATCTCCAAGGGAGACAAGAAGAAGAAGCGCAGGAGGAAGGAGAGCTACGCAATCTACATCTACAAAGTGCTGAAGCAGGTGCACCCCGACACCGGAATCTCCAGCAAGGCCATGAGCATCATGAACAGCTTCGTCAACGATATTTTCGAGAGAATCGCCGCCGAAGCTTCTCGCCTGGCTCACTACAACAAGCGCTCCACCATCACCAGCCGGGAGGTGCAGACCGCCGTCAGGCTCTTGCTTCCCGGTGAGCTGGCCAAGCACGCCGTCTCCGAGGGGACCAAGGCCGTCACCAAGTACACCAGCTCAAAGTAAATTCCTCGACGGGATTGCTTTGATGCATCCTAACGGCCCTTCTAAGGGCCATGAAATAATCTTCAGTTTTCAAATACCCGACTGCGATGGGCAATCGTCAATACTCGGCCGCAAAGGACGTACATAAATAAACGTAAAAACCTGGGAAATTAGAGTCCCACGCTTTCCTCCGATTCACCAACTACTTACCTGGTGTGCACGCGCGCGGTTCACGAAAAAATAGAGTAAATGTAAAGGAGAAACTTATGACAATAAAAGATGGACGAATTTCTTACCTCCTATTCAAATATATTTTCTACTGCTATGCGTCTGCATTTGATGAAAATGACCGTCGAGATATTAAGGAAAAAATATTATATTCCCATGATTACTTCCCTTTCACCCAGTACTTTTCAAACCACTGACCTGCTATGCTCGTTTCTCAGACGTAAGCCTTGACTTACATGTCTCCCTCCGTCAAAAATAATATGGATTCACGGCGTCCGTCTCCCTCCGAAACTGGTACGCTTGTGGTCACGTTGCTCCTGCTTCACTTCCAGGGGCAGTAAATGACAGGTCCCCACATGCCCTTCCCACGCGGCCGTTTTTCCGCGAAGGCTAATTCCGCTTAACCTCCCGTCCCATCCGCTACGTCGTAAAACTCCTCGGGGGTTCAACGCGAGGAGGCAGGTAATGCGACCCGTCCTCGCCCCAAGTTTCTACGTTAACCAGAAAAGGGCTGTCGCAATGACCCACGTGGCATTCCGCACGAGGAAGAAATTTCTGTGGAAACCTCGCAAGCATAGAACGCAGCTGGGCAACAGCGTTCCTTGTACATTCACCAAGTCGTGACGAGCAGGCGTCGCAATAAACAAAATGGCGGGCAGTGAGCGCTTCCGTGGATTTTCCATTGTGCTAATTCTATCCAATCAATCAATTCCCAGAAACTATTTCTACGGAATGCATCGTCGTTAACAGCATATGGAATCAGCATCATTCGCACAAATAACAATTTATGTAATGGGCATCGGGTTTCCTTCTTGGAAAATCGCCATCTCGCTGAAACAATGTTGATAAACCTCCTCTGAACGAATCCCCCAAGTATTTTAAAGTCGATTGAGTGATTTTTCATCCTTTTCCGCAATTTTTTTTTTGCGATACTGCAACGATTTATCAGCAATTGATTACAAATGCATCGAGACAGACGTGACAAGTAGACCAGTTCTTTGATCACCATGCCTCCAAATGACCGATTCTTGTTATAGTTTTGAACCGGGGTCCCTTCCGCGGGACACGACTCATTCCCCTTCTTTTGAACGAAATTAACCTTTCCAGAAATCTTTACTTGTCTTGTCACGCCACAGAACAGAAAATGTTTCTCTAGGCAAAAGTTAAATGGTCCCAGTCCCAACTTACCCGCTAATTTTATTACGTTGATACACAAGGGATGGAAGGACATACGTTAATGTTGTTTATTTCTTTGCGGGATTAGGGAAATGAAATCTAGGGAAAAGAGGTCGAAGTTTGACGTGAAAGAGAAATCTTTAAAATTAGCGGCCGGTATAATCATTTATGAGATGATTGCATAACGTTTTCATTAAGGCGACTCTTCCTACAAGTGCATTTCTGACGAAAAAGGTTGCCGCATGTGCCTACCTGTCCGTCCTTTTAGCATTTCAACTTTCTGCAAATTTGGTGAAAATCTTTACCGCATTAGCCCCATTGAAGAATCCACCCCGGCCGCATTTTGACACTAGGTACACGAGATCGTCACTTCACCGTATTCGACAACCGATTTCCCGCAGTGGCGTTAACCGAAGGACGCTCGGCTTTGAGGACAATAGTGATTCGTGAAGCGATATTTAATCAGATTCATCTAGTAACAGTGGCCGGGAATGGAATGGAATAACGTCCTTGCCTAGGCAACTTAGTAACATACAACTTAACTACGGACGGGAGAAAATGCCGACGAGCCGTGAAGCGGTGTAAATTTCATAACGATCGTGTGATTTTAAGACTCATGATATACACCATGACGATTAATTACCTTAGCAGTTGTGGTGATGCTTAATCACCGGGATATCATGTAATGTCATACCAGTCACAGCGAGGCGTTAATACTTAACATTGAACTTTGTCAAATTTGTGTAGTTGAAATCACCCTTATGACATCTGTTAATAAATTCATCCACACAGAGTACCAAATTAGTAAAATATCTCGGGTACGCAGCGATATGTAAACGGAGACAGTTTTTTTTTCAAAATCTCGGAATGGATGACAAACGTCCTCCATTAGCGAACATTTATGACAGTCATCACCTACCTCCTGCCGTGATAATGTCAAATTTTGCAATGCAACTACTGGTAATAAGAATGATTAAATTCGAGTCAACTAGTGTTACTTTCGAATAACGTTCCCCCATTGACACAACTGTCATTTACATATGAACACTAGAAACTAACACACACGAACGTGCACATAGACCTACGCAACCTTCAGTCGTCTACTTCATCGTGAGTGGATTGAATCCTCTTAACTCCTGATTGACTTTCGCTTCACATTGCAATGATCCCAGATTGGCCGGGGAAAAGACGACTATTTGTTTTCCTGTTCACTGGAATGCTTATTTCGTATCTTTTATGGTGATGTGCTAGGTACCAGACAGCTTAAAATTGTTAATCATCGTTCTTTTATTACTCGTGACGATAAAGTTGCTTCCGCATCGCTAAGAACCTCAAGGAATCAACAATGAACGGGGATGAAATATTTGATGGGTCCACATGTATTGATTAAGTAATGCAGAACGAAGTAGATACTGAGTAATTGAATTAACACAGGGGCTTCTTCGAGACAGAACCGAGAAATGATGTTCCGTGAACTGTCGACGGTGATAGAGTTCCACGAAAGAGAGGTCGTAGAGGAATGAACGGTTCCGGCTGTTAATGCCGCCCCTAGTCCCCCCAACCCCGCAAGCACTGGAAACCAGCCTGGATCCCTGATTACGATCCCAGGAAAAATCGTGTTCAAGTCTTTCCTACGCCAGATAGTATAATCTGTCATCACTATTGAACGCCGCATCACGCCCCGACGGCTTTTTCCCACGTTTTTTTTATTTATTCACAGGAATGTTTTCCAGGTAAGGGCTATTCACTCTACCTTATCCGTCAATCACTATCCCGACCCTCGAAAGTTATAAGGAAAAGTCGACCATTGCTCTAATGAAAGATATTATTCCAACGGCATGGAGGTAAAAAACAAGATCCATATGCTTGACACACATTATGTCGATTGGAAACAAGTGGAAACGATGTGAAATTAGGTTGGAAGCAACTGAAAAATATTGTGACACGAATACAAGCCGTCATAGCTCCGCAACTACGACGAAAGGGATGTGGATATTATTGAGTTAAACGCATCTGTCCTATTTGCTTATGGCGATTCCCATCGTAATGATCGCGCATACAATCCCGCGATGCGCCCTATTTTCGCCGTTTCCGTGAATAAGACGTACGGCGGGGGATGTGTACCGAGCGAAATTGCCGACACGAATTACGTACGCTTACGAGAGCCTGGTTTTCAAGGAGTCGCTTTCACGTTGACTACGTCCCCGAGGTATCCCATCACACAGGGTCATTTAACGTGACATACAGCGTGTGTGTGGGAGGGATTTTTTTTTTTAAGGTCGTAGGGGTGTATTCCGTAACTTGACGGCACCGTGGAGAAAAGCACATCCAACGCATCGCACAGATAAGGAAGGTTAATAAAAGAAATGTACGCGATAACAAGTCGACGGCAGACGACTCTCCTCTTCGAAAGACGTGCAAGGAAACTAGGGTAGACATCCGCGGAAACGTGGATGTGGCGCCGTTTCACAACGACAATAAGAGTTTTCCCGTGATGAAGTATCATTTCGTTTCCGATGACATGCCGGTTGCTACAAATTCATCATCCCGCAACGAGGTACCGACGTCCGAAGCCGTTGGAGACGGAGCAAACTCGTCACGGCCGGGTCGCCACTGCGCGCCCTCGGCTACTACATTGTTTTTCCCGCCCGCTCACGGGGCTAAAGCATAATTCGGCGCCATCCTCGACTTTGTTGTACGTGAACTTTGACGTCCCATTCGCGTGCGTACAGTTCATTTCTTTTTCCCCTTCGGCCACCCCATGCAACCATTTCGAAGCCCACGCGGACGCGTCGTAAGGCGTGCGCTTAACGGGTGACTCCGTCTCCATTTGCGACTCGATAATCCTTTCCCACGGGCGCGGGAGGTGGGTGCGTCGCGACGCCCCCGAGTCGTCGAAAAATGCATAAACGTCCGCTTACGGGACAGGCACCGGGGAGGAACAGGAGGAAGGTTTGACAGGCGCCGAGTCAGGGGGAAGGCGTCCGAAGGGACCGTCTTCTCGGGGCCGCTTTCCGCGGCCGGCGCGCGGCCCACCGGGTCGCGAGCGCGTCCAATACCAGGTGAAGGATGGCCTCGAACGTACGTTACCTCGGATCTCGAGGAATCGACCCCGGTAGAAACGTGTGCAACGTTTATTCCCGGGTACGCCTTCGACAGGACGACAACCCGTATTTTGACGACCCGCTGCACACGAACTGGGCTCGCCAAACGCCTGGCGCCGCCACGGCCGACAGGGTGGAACCCTGACGGGCGCCGCGGCGCAAGGCGCCCTCGTTACGCGCCCCCGACACTCTCCGAAACGCGAAAGTCGGAGGAGGAGTGGAGTACAAACAATCCGAGAAGCGCACCGGAGGCGAGAGGAAGAGATCGTATTTTGCTCCGAAATGGTACGATAGCAAGGTGGACTTTCGTATGAAATCCATGTCTTGGTAATTTTCTCTTTCTATCATCACGCAGCAGCCGATAACATGGCAGACGCAGCATCTGGAGCAGCGGCAGCCGCACCACCGGCAGCCCAGCCTTCGGGCACCGTCGCAGTAAAACCCCTGCCTTCTTCAGGAACCTCCGCGGCTTCCAAGAAGGCCAGCAAGGGCGGAGCAGCCAAGAAGGCTCGCGCAAAGCCGTCGCACCCGCCCACTTCCGAGATGGTTAACAACGCAGTCAAGGGCCTCAAGGAGCGCGGTGGCTCTTCCCTTCAAGCCATCAAGAAGTACATCGCAGCCAGCTACAAAGTGGACGCCGAGAGGCTCTCGCCTTTCATCAAGAAGTACCTCAAGGCGGCCGTCACCGCCGGAACTCTCGTCCAGACCAAGGGAAAGGGCGCCTCAGGTTCCTTCAAGCTGAGCCACAGCAAGAAGGCCGCACCCGCGGCAGCCAGCGGGACGACCAAGGCGAAAAAGGTCGTCAAGAAGACGGGAGTAAAGAAACCGAAAGCGGTCGGAGCCAAGAAGTCCTCCGAGAAGGCGTCCAGTGGCACCAAGAGGTCCGCGCCCAAGGAGCGAAGCAAGTCCGCGCCACCAGCCAAGAAGGCGAAGAAGGCGGCGGACAAGCCAAAGAAGAAGCCGGCGGCTGGGAAACCCGCCGCCAAGGCGGCAAAGTCCCCGTCGAAGGCGAAAAAGGCGGCCACCAAACCCAAGACCCCCAAGCCCAAGAAGACGCCCACCAAGGCCAAGCCCGCCGCCAAGAAACCTTCCGCCGCCCAGAAAAAGAAGTGAACCATCACTGCTTCGCCACCGGCGCACCTAGGACAGCAGACAGCGTCCAATCTCGGTCCTTTTTAGGACCATCATGTCTTCCAAAGATGCTTGCCACTCAATGCCCACGCCACTGAGCACGCCCAAAGTTAACATTTATCATGATTAATGCCATGCAAAAACAACGGTCCTATTTAAAATTGATGATGCGACATGGACGGACGAAAAAAAAAATTAAGAATAACATTCATAGAACGTGTAAAATGAACAACACGTCACGGAGTATTGTTTTCTTTTCGTTAAGCGCGTCAGGTAAGCATCGCACGAACTTTTATTTCATCTCATTTCATGCGTAGCCGTGCAAACGCACTTGCCATGCGCAAAGGAAATTTCATGTCGTCCATCATTCCAATGGATTTACATCGTCGTTAATTATTGTGCGATCGTGCTAAATTCAAACTTTTAAGTATGTACTGGTCCTGAAAAGGACCTTTGTTTTTCGGCCGAAAGTAGCTTTCTAAGCTCGCTCTCCGCGGATACGGCGGGCCAGCTGGATGTCCTTGGGCATGATGGTCACACGCTTAGCGTGGATGGCGCAGAGGTTGGTGTCCTCAAAGAGACCCACTAGGTAAGCCTCGCTGGCCTCCTGGAGAGCCATGACGGCGGAGCTCTGGAACCGAAGATCGGTCTTGAAGTCCTGGGCGATCTCACGCACCAGGCGCTGGAAGGGCAGCTTGCGGATGAGGAGCTCCGTGCTCTTCTGGTATCTCCTGATCTCACGAAGGGCCACGGTACCGGGGCGGTACCTGTGGGGCTTCTTGACGCCTCCCGTCGCCGGCGCGCTCTTGCGAGCGGCCTTGGTGGCCAGCTGCTTCCTCGGGGCCTTTCCTCCGGTGGACTTGCGGGCTGTCTGCTTCGTACGTGCCATTTCTGCGATCTGTAAAAAGCCGGGTCAACGCCGTCTTTTAAGCACTTCCGAGAATGGCGCCAGATAGTACGGGCGACGCTGATTGGTGGAGAGGTCGGGTACGTCATCGCCGCGGCGGCGACGTTTATAAATACCGGCGAAGGTGCATTTCAGGTCATCAGACAGCAGCCCTTACTACGAGCAGACTACAGAGATGACTGGACGCGGCAAGGGAGGAAAAGGCCTGGGAAAGGGAGGAGCCAAACGTCATCGCAAAGTTCTCCGCGATAACATCCAGGGCATCACCAAGCCGGCCATCCGCCGTCTCGCCCGCCGAGGTGGAGTGAAGCGTATCTCCGGACTCATCTACGAGGAGACGCGCGGTGTGCTCAAGGTGTTCCTTGAGAACGTTATTCGTGACGCCGTCACCTACACCGAACACGCCAAGAGGAAGACCGTCACAGCCATGGACGTCGTGTACGCACTCAAGAGACAGGGCCGCACTCTCTACGGGTTTGGCGGTTAGACACGACGCGACGGGATCGCCATCCGACACCCGGCGTACGTCGATAAAAAAGGTCCTTCTAAGGACCAATACAATGTTCAGAGATGGAGCTAATCCTTTGCCATAACGGAACGAAAAATTATTCGCTATAGCGTATGTGACGGCGATAAATAGTAAAGTAAGACCTGTTCGAGCGCACAGGAAAAATGGCGGTGATAATAGAGTTGAAATTGTATGAGCCTTTACCGACGTTAAAGACATTGTCAGCGAATCGGAATAAGCACGTGGCAACGGACTGGCGACAATGTATATCGCGCCGTTGCAACCGTACATGAATAAGCACGTGGCAACGGACTGGCGACAATGTGTATCGCGCCGTTGCAACCATACATGTTAACAAGAAATAACGTAGTTAAGCGGCAGATTGCAGGTGAAATTTTATGACAGACTATGAAATACATTGTAAACGAAGCAGTGTCACCTTCAATCATTCTTCGTTGCATTTCAGCACAAACGCTTTCACTTTTTATACGCTTTATTTCCCATCGTTTACCTTAGCCCAATTATAGCTCCACGTTTCATTCGCTATGCTTATTACGTTTATTGTTATTATTATTTTTTTCACATGACATTTATCGCGTACATCTCTCTAGTATGTTCTGGTCCTGAAAAGGACCTTTTATGCGCACAGCGTGATGCTTATGCCTTCTTCTCAGTCTTCTTGGGCAGGAGCACCGCCTGGATGTTCGGAAGGACACCTCCCTGAGCGATGGTAACGCCCGACAGGAGCTTATTCAACTCCTCGTCGTTGCGGATGGCCAACTGCAAGTGACGAGGGATGATTCTCGTCTTCTTGTTGTCCCTGGCAGCGTTACCGGCCAACTCGAGGACTTCCGCGGCCAGGTACTCCATGACGGCGGCCAAGTAGACTGGGGCACCGGCACCAACACGCTCGGCATAGTTCCCCTTGCGGAGCAGACGGTGGATACGACCGACCGGAAACTGAAGACCGGCCCTGCTGGAGCGGGACTTGGACTTCCCCTTCACTTTTCCTCCCTTTCCTCGTCCGGACATGGCTGAATGCTTCTTTATCTGGTAGTGCTGTCTAATCGCTGTCAGACTCCTGGGCGCATTTATATAGGCTGCCGCCGTCCTAGCGACGCCACATCATGCTTTTACGTGATTGGTCGTCGAGGAGATTCGGCTCACGGAACGGACCAGGGGTACATAAGCAGGCGACTGATGTTCGGCGAAAATACTGAAATCGACCCCGTTCGCCGAACGTGATCACCATGCCACCCAAGACGAGCGGAAAGGCTGCGAAGAAAGCGGGCAAGGCCCAGAAGAACATCTCCAAGGGAGACAAGAAGAAGAAGCGCAGGAGGAAGGAGAGCTACGCAATCTACATCTACAAAGTGCTGAAGCAGGTGCACCCCGACACCGGAATCTCCAGCAAGGCCATGAGCATCATGAACAGCTTCGTCAACGATATTTTCGAGAGAATCGCCGCCGAAGCTTCTCGCCTGGCTCACTACAACAAGCGCTCCACCATCACCAGCCGGGAGGTGCAGACCGCCGTCAGGCTCTTGCTTCCCGGTGAGCTGGCCAAGCACGCCGTCTCCGAGGGGACCAAGGCCGTCACCAAGTACACCAGCTCAAAGTAAATTCCTCGACGGGATTGCTTTGATGCATCCTAACGGCCCTTCTAAGGGCCATGAAATAATCTTCAGTTTTCAAATACCCGACTGCGATGGGCAATCGTCAATACTCGGCCGCAAAGGACGTACATAAATAAACGTAAAAACCTGGGAAATTAGAGTCCCACGCTTTCCTCCGATTCACCAACTACTTACCTGGTGTGCACGCGCGCGGTTCACGAAAAAATAGAGTAAATGTAAAGGAGAAACTTATGACAATAAAAGATGGACGAATTTCTTACCTCCTATTCAAATATATTTTCTACTGCTATGCGTCTGCATTTGATGAAAATGACCGTCGAGATATTAAGGAAAAAATATTATATTCCCATGATTACTTCCCTTTCACCCAGTACTTTTCAAACCACTGACCTGCTATGCTCGTTTCTCAGACGTAAGCCTTGACTTACATGTCTCCCTCCGTCAAAAATAATATGGATTCACGGCGTCCGTCTCCCTCCGAAACTGGTACGCTTGTGGTCACGTTGCTCCTGCTTCACTTCCAGGGGCAGTAAATGACAGGTCCCCACATGCCCTTCCCACGCGGCCGTTTTTCCGCGAAGGCTAATTCCGCTTAACCTCCCGTCCCATCCGCTACGTCGTAAAACTCCTCGGGGGTTCAACGCGAGGAGGCAGGTAATGCGACCCGTCCTCGCCCCAAGTTTCTACGTTAACCAGAAAAGGGCTGTCGCAATGACCCACGTGGCATTCCGCACGAGGAAGAAATTTCTGTGGAAACCTCGCAAGCATAGAACGCAGCTGGGCAACAGCGTTCCTTGTACATTCACCAAGTCGTGACGAGCAGGCGTCGCAATAAACAAAATGGCGGGCAGTGAGCGCTTCCGTGGATTTTCCATTGTGCTAATTCTATCCAATCAATCAATTCCCAGAAACTATTTCTACGGAATGCATCGTCGTTAACAGCATATGGAATCAGCATCATTCGCACAAATAACAATTTATGTAATGGGCATCGGGTTTCCTTCTTGGAAAATCGCCATCTCGCTGAAACAATGTTGATAAACCTCCTCTGAACGAATCCCCCAAGTATTTTAAAGTCGATTGAGTGATTTTTCATCCTTTTCCGCAATTTTTTTTTTGCGATACTGCAACGATTTATCAGCAATTGATTACAAATGCATCGAGACAGACGTGACAAGTAGACCAGTTCTTTGATCACCATGCCTCCAAATGACCGATTCTTGTTATAGTTTTGAACCGGGGTCCCTTCCGCGGGACACGACTCATTCCCCTTCTTTTGAACGAAATTAACCTTTCCAGAAATCTTTACTTGTCTTGTCACGCCACAGAACAGAAAATGTTTCTCTAGGCAAAAGTTAAATGGTCCCAGTCCCAACTTACCCGCTAATTTTATTACGTTGATACACAAGGGATGGAAGGACATACGTTAATGTTGTTTATTTCTTTGCGGGATTAGGGAAATGAAATCTAGGGAAAAGAGGTCGAAGTTTGACGTGAAAGAGAAATCTTTAAAATTAGCGGCCGGTATAATCATTTATGAGATGATTGCATAACGTTTTCATTAAGGCGACTCTTCCTACAAGTGCATTTCTGACGAAAAAGGTTGCCGCATGTGCCTACCTGTCCGTCCTTTTAGCATTTCAACTTTCTGCAAATTTGGTGAAAATCTTTACCGCATTAGCCCCATTGAAGAATCCACCCCGGCCGCATTTTGACACTAGGTACACGAGATCGTCACTTCACCGTATTCGACAACCGATTTCCCGCAGTGGCGTTAACCGAAGGACGCTCGGCTTTGAGGACAATAGTGATTCGTGAAGCGATATTTAATCAGATTCATCTAGTAACAGTGGCCGGGAATGGAATGGAATAACGTCCTTGCCTAGGCAACTTAGTAACATACAACTTAACTACGGACGGGAGAAAATGCCGACGAGCCGTGAAGCGGTGTAAATTTCATAACGATCGTGTGATTTTAAGACTCATGATATACACCATGACGATTAATTACCTTAGCAGTTGTGGTGATGCTTAATCACCGGGATATCATGTAATGTCATACCAGTCACAGCGAGGCGTTAATACTTAACATTGAACTTTGTCAAATTTGTGTAGTTGAAATCACCCTTATGACATCTGTTAATAAATTCATCCACACAGAGTACCAAATTAGTAAAATATCTCGGGTACGCAGCGATATGTAAACGGAGACAGTTTTTTTTTCAAAATCTCGGAATGGATGACAAACGTCCTCCATTAGCGAACATTTATGACAGTCATCACCTACCTCCTGCCGTGATAATGTCAAATTTTGCAATGCAACTACTGGTAATAAGAATGATTAAATTCGAGTCAACTAGTGTTACTTTCGAATAACGTTCCCCCATTGACACAACTGTCATTTACATATGAACACTAGAAACTAACACACACGAACGTGCACATAGACCTACGCAACCTTCAGTCGTCTACTTCATCGTGAGTGGATTGAATCCTCTTAACTCCTGATTGACTTTCGCTTCACATTGCAATGATCCCAGATTGGCCGGGGAAAAGACGACTATTTGTTTTCCTGTTCACTGGAATGCTTATTTCGTATCTTTTATGGTGATGTGCTAGGTACCAGACAGCTTAAAATTGTTAATCATCGTTCTTTTATTACTCGTGACGATAAAGTTGCTTCCGCATCGCTAAGAACCTCAAGGAATCAACAATGAACGGGGATGAAATATTTGATGGGTCCACATGTATTGATTAAGTAATGCAGAACGAAGTAGATACTGAGTAATTGAATTAACACAGGGGCTTCTTCGAGACAGAACCGAGAAATGATGTTCCGTGAACTGTCGACGGTGATAGAGTTCCACGAAAGAGAGGTCGTAGAGGAATGAACGGTTCCGGCTGTTAATGCCGCCCCTAGTCCCCCCAACCCCGCAAGCACTGGAAACCAGCCTGGATCCCTGATTACGATCCCAGGAAAAATCGTGTTCAAGTCTTTCCTACGCCAGATAGTATAATCTGTCATCACTATTGAACGCCGCATCACGCCCCGACGGCTTTTTCCCACGTTTTTTTTATTTATTCACAGGAATGTTTTCCAGGTAAGGGCTATTCACTCTACCTTATCCGTCAATCACTATCCCGACCCTCGAAAGTTATAAGGAAAAGTCGACCATTGCTCTAATGAAAGATATTATTCCAACGGCATGGAGGTAAAAAACAAGATCCATATGCTTGACACACATTATGTCGATTGGAAACAAGTGGAAACGATGTGAAATTAGGTTGGAAGCAACTGAAAAATATTGTGACACGAATACAAGCCGTCATAGCTCCGCAACTACGACGAAAGGGATGTGGATATTATTGAGTTAAACGCATCTGTCCTATTTGCTTATGGCGATTCCCATCGTAATGATCGCGCATACAATCCCGCGATGCGCCCTATTTTCGCCGTTTCCGTGAATAAGACGTACGGCGGGGGATGTGTACCGAGCGAAATTGCCGACACGAATTACGTACGCTTACGAGAGCCTGGTTTTCAAGGAGTCGCTTTCACGTTGACTACGTCCCCGAGGTATCCCATCACACAGGGTCATTTAACGTGACATACAGCGTGTGTGTGGGAGGGATTTTTTTTTTTAAGGTCGTAGGGGTGTATTCCGTAACTTGACGGCACCGTGGAGAAAAGCACATCCAACGCATCGCACAGATAAGGAAGGTTAATAAAAGAAATGTACGCGATAACAAGTCGACGGCAGACGACTCTCCTCTTCGAAAGACGTGCAAGGAAACTAGGGTAGACATCCGCGGAAACGTGGATGTGGCGCCGTTTCAACGACAATAAGAGTTTTCCCGTGATGAAGTATCATTTCGTTTCCGATGACATGCCGGTTGCTACAAATTCATCATCCCGCAACGAGGTACCGACGTCCGAAGCCGTTGGAGACGGAGCAAACTCGTCACGGCCGGGTCGCCACTGCGCGCCCTCGGCTACTACATTGTTTTTCCCGCCCGCTCACGGGGCTAAAGCATAATTCGGCGCCATCCTCGACTTTGTTGTACGTGAACTTTGACGTCCCATTCGCGTGCGTACAGTTCATTTCTTTTTCCCCTTCGGCCACCCCATGCAACCATTTCGAAGCCCACGCGGACGCGTCGTAAGGCGTGCGCTTAACGGGTGACTCCGTCTCCATTTGCGACTCGATAATCCTTTCCCACGGGCGCGGGAGGTGGGTGCGTCGCGACGCCCCCGAGTCGTCGAAAAATGCATAAACGTCCGCTTACGGGACAGGCACCGGGGAGGAACAGGAGGAAGGTTTGACAGGCGCCGAGTCAGGGGGAAGGCGTCCGAAGGGACCGTCTTCTCGGGGCCGCTTTCCGCGGCCGGCGCGCGGCCCACCGGGTCGCGAGCGCGTCCAATACCAGGTGAAGGATGGCCTCGAACGTACGTTACCTCGGATCTCGAGGAATCGACCCCGGTAGAAACGTGTGCAACGTTTATTCCCGGGTACGCCTTCGACAGGACGACAACCCGTATTTTGACGACCCGCTGCACACGAACTGGGCTCGCCAAACGCCTGGCGCCGCCACGGCCGACAGGGTGGAACCCTGACGGGCGCCGCGGCGCAAGGCGCCCTCGTTACGCGCCCCCGACACTCTCCGAAACGCGAAAGTCGGAGGAGGAGTGGAGTACAAACAATCCGAGAAGCGCACCGGAGGCGAGAGGAAGAGATCGTATTTTGCTCCGAAATGGTACGATAGCAAGGTGGACTTTCGTATGAAATCCATGTCTTGGTAATTTTCTCTTTCTATCATCACGCAGCAGCCGATAACATGGCAGACGCAGCATCTGGAGCAGCGGCAGCCGCACCACCGGCAGCCCAGCCTTCGGGCACCGTCGCAGTAAAACCCCTGCCTTCTTCAGGAACCTCCGCGGCTTCCAAGAAGGCCAGCAAGGGCGGAGCAGCCAAGAAGGCTCGCGCAAAGCCGTCGCACCCGCCCACTTCCGAGATGGTTAACAACGCAGTCAAGGGCCTCAAGGAGCGCGGTGGCTCTTCCCTTCAAGCCATCAAGAAGTACATCGCAGCCAGCTACAAAGTGGACGCCGAGAGGCTCTCGCCTTTCATCAAGAAGTACCTCAAGGCGGCCGTCACCGCCGGAACTCTCGTCCAGACCAAGGGAAAGGGCGCCTCAGGTTCCTTCAAGCTGAGCCACAGCAAGAAGGCCGCACCCGCGGCAGCCAGCGGGACGACCAAGGCGAAAAAGGTCGTCAAGAAGACGGGAGTAAAGAAACCGAAAGCGGTCGGAGCCAAGAAGTCCTCCGAGAAGGCGTCCAGTGGCACCAAGAGGTCCGCGCCCAAGGAGCGAAGCAAGTCCGCGCCACCAGCCAAGAAGGCGAAGAAGGCGGCGGACAAGCCAAAGAAGAAGCCGGCGGCTGGGAAACCCGCCGCCAAGGCGGCAAAGTCCCCGTCGAAGGCGAAAAAGGCGGCCACCAAACCCAAGACCCCCAAGCCCAAGAAGACGCCCACCAAGGCCAAGCCCGCCGCCAAGAAACCTTCCGCCGCCCAGAAAAAGAAGTGAACCATCACTGCTTCGCCACCGGCGCACCTAGGACAGCAGACAGCGTCCAATCTCGGTCCTTTTTAGGACCATCATGTCTTCCAAAGATGCTTGCCACTCAATGCCCACGCCACTGAGCACGCCCAAAGTTAACATTTATCATGATTAATGCCATGCAAAAACAACGGTCCTATTTAAAATTGATGATGCGACATGGACGGACGAAAAAAAAAATTAAGAATAACATTCATAGAACGTGTAAAATGAACAACACGTCACGGAGTATTGTTTTCTTTTCGTTAAGCGCGTCAGGTAAGCATCGCACGAACTTTTATTTCATCTCATTTCATGCGTAGCCGTGCAAACGCACTTGCCATGCGCAAAGGAAATTTCATGTCGTCCATCATTCCAATGGATTTACATCGTCGTTAATTATTGTGCGATCGTGCTAAATTCAAACTTTTAAGTATGTACTGGTCCTGAAAAGGACCTTTGTTTTTCGGCCGAAAGTAGCTTTCTAAGCTCGCTCTCCGCGGATACGGCGGGCCAGCTGGATGTCCTTGGGCATGATGGTCACACGCTTAGCGTGGATGGCGCAGAGGTTGGTGTCCTCAAAGAGACCCACTAGGTAAGCCTCGCTGGCCTCCTGGAGAGCCATGACGGCGGAGCTCTGGAACCGAAGATCGGTCTTGAAGTCCTGGGCGATCTCACGCACCAGGCGCTGGAAGGGCAGCTTGCGGATGAGGAGCTCCGTGCTCTTCTGGTATCTCCTGATCTCACGAAGGGCCACGGTACCGGGGCGGTACCTGTGGGGCTTCTTGACGCCTCCCGTCGCCGGCGCGCTCTTGCGAGCGGCCTTGGTGGCCAGCTGCTTCCTCGGGGCCTTTCCTCCGGTGGACTTGCGGGCTGTCTGCTTCGTACGTGCCATTTCTGCGATCTGTAAAAAGCCGGGTCAACGCCGTCTTTTAAGCACTTCCGAGAATGGCGCCAGATAGTACGGGCGACGCTGATTGGTGGAGAGGTCGGGTACGTCATCGCCGCGGCGGCGACGTTTATAAATACCGGCGAAGGTGCATTTCAGGTCATCAGACAGCAGCCCTTACTACGAGCAGACTACAGAGATGACTGGACGCGGCAAGGGAGGAAAAGGCCTGGGAAAGGGAGGAGCCAAACGTCATCGCAAAGTTCTCCGCGATAACATCCAGGGCATCACCAAGCCGGCCATCCGCCGTCTCGCCCGCCGAGGTGGAGTGAAGCGTATCTCCGGACTCATCTACGAGGAGACGCGCGGTGTGCTCAAGGTGTTCCTTGAGAACGTTATTCGTGACGCCGTCACCTACACCGAACACGCCAAGAGGAAGACCGTCACAGCCATGGACGTCGTGTACGCACTCAAGAGACAGGGCCGCACTCTCTACGGGTTTGGCGGTTAGACACGACGCGACGGGATCGCCATCCGACACCCGGCGTACGTCGATAAAAAAGGTCCTTCTAAGGACCAATACAATGTTCAGAGATGGAGCTAATCCTTTGCCATAACGGAACGAAAAATTATTCGCTATAGCGTATGTGACGGCGATAAATAGTAAAGTAAGACCTGTTCGAGCGCACAGGAAAAATGGCGGTGATAATAGAGTTGAAATTGTATGAGCCTTTACCGACGTTAAAGACATTGTCAGCGAATCGGAATAAGCACGTGGCAACGGACTGGCGACAATGTATATCGCGCCGTTGCAACCGTACATGAATAAGCACGTGGCAACGGACTGGCGACAATGTGTATCGCGCCGTTGCAACCATACATGTTAACAAGAAATAACGTAGTTAAGCGGCAGATTGCAGGTGAAATTTTATGACAGACTATGAAATACATTGTAAACGAAGCAGTGTCACCTTCAATCATTCTTCGTTGCATTTCAGCACAAACGCTTTCACTTTTTATACGCTTTATTTCCCATCGTTTACCTTAGCCCAATTATAGCTCCACGTTTCATTCGCTATGCTTATTACGTTTATTGTTATTATTATTTTTTTCACATGACATTTATCGCGTACATCTCTCTAGTATGTTCTGGTCCTGAAAAGGACCTTTTATGCGCACAGCGTGATGCTTATGCCTTCTTCTCAGTCTTCTTGGGCAGGAGCACCGCCTGGATGTTCGGAAGGACACCTCCCTGAGCGATGGTAACGCCCGACAGGAGCTTATTCAACTCCTCGTCGTTGCGGATGGCCAACTGCAAGTGACGAGGGATGATTCTCGTCTTCTTGTTGTCCCTGGCAGCGTTACCGGCCAACTCGAGGACTTCCGCGGCCAGGTACTCCATGACGGCGGCCAAGTAGACTGGGGCACCGGCACCAACACGCTCGGCATAGTTCCCCTTGCGGAGCAGACGGTGGATACGACCGACCGGAAACTGAAGACCGGCCCTGCTGGAGCGGGACTTGGACTTCCCCTTCACTTTTCCTCCCTTTCCTCGTCCGGACATGGCTGAATGCTTCTTTATCTGGTAGTGCTGTCTAATCGCTGTCAGACTCCTGGGCGCATTTATATAGGCTGCCGCCGTCCTAGCGACGCCACATCATGCTTTTACGTGATTGGTCGTCGAGGAGATTCGGCTCACGGAACGGACCAGGGGTACATAAGCAGGCGACTGATGTTCGGCGAAAATACTGAAATCGACCCCGTTCGCCGAACGTGATCACCATGCCACCCAAGACGAGCGGAAAGGCTGCGAAGAAAGCGGGCAAGGCCCAGAAGAACATCTCCAAGGGAGACAAGAAGAAGAAGCGCAGGAGGAAGGAGAGCTACGCAATCTACATCTACAAAGTGCTGAAGCAGGTGCACCCCGACACCGGAATCTCCAGCAAGGCCATGAGCATCATGAACAGCTTCGTCAACGATATTTTCGAGAGAATCGCCGCCGAAGCTTCTCGCCTGGCTCACTACAACAAGCGCTCCACCATCACCAGCCGGGAGGTGCAGACCGCCGTCAGGCTCTTGCTTCCCGGTGAGCTGGCCAAGCACGCCGTCTCCGAGGGGACCAAGGCCGTCACCAAGTACACACAGCTCAAAGTAAATTCCTCGACGGGATTGCTTTGATGCATCCTAACGGCCCTTCTAAGGGCCATGAAATAATCTTCAGTTTTCAAATACCCGACTGCGATGGGCAATCGTCAATACTCGGCCGCAAAGGACGTACATAAATAAACGTAAAAACCTGGGAAATTAGAGTCCCACGCTTTCCTCCGATTCACCAACTACTTACCTGGTGTGCACGCGCGCGGTTCACGAAAAAATAGAGTAAATGTAAAGGAGAAACTTATGACAATAAAAGATGGACGAATTTCTTACCTCCTATTCAAATATATTTTCTACTGCTATGCGTCTGCATTTGATGAAAATGACCGTCGAGATATTAAGGAAAAAATATTATATTCCCATGATTACTTCCCTTTCACCCAGTACTTTTCAAACCACTGACCTGCTATGCTCGTTTCTCAGACGTAAGCCTTGACTTACATGTCTCCCTCCGTCAAAAATAATATGGATTCACGGCGTCCGTCTCCCTCCGAAACTGGTACGCTTGTGGTCACGTTGCTCCTGCTTCACTTCCAGGGGCAGTAAATGACAGGTCCCCACATGCCCTTCCCACGCGGCCGTTTTTCCGCGAAGGCTAATTCCGCTTAACCTCCCGTCCCATCCGCTACGTCGTAAAACTCCTCGGGGGTTCAACGCGAGGAGGCAGGTAATGCGACCCGTCCTCGCCCCAAGTTTCTACGTTAACCAGAAAAGGGCTGTCGCAATGACCCACGTGGCATTCCGCACGAGGAAGAAATTTCTGTGGAAACCTCGCAAGCATAGAACGCAGCTGGGCAACAGCGTTCCTTGTACATTCACCAAGTCGTGACGAGCAGGCGTCGCAATAAACAAAATGGCGGGCAGTGAGCGCTTCCGTGGATTTTCCATTGTGCTAATTCTATCCAATCAATCAATTCCCAGAAACTATTTCTACGGAATGCATCGTCGTTAACAGCATATGGAATCAGCATCATTCGCACAAATAACAATTTATGTAATGGGCATCGGGTTTCCTTCTTGGAAAATCGCCATCTCGCTGAAACAATGTTGATAAACCTCCTCTGAACGAATCCCCCAAGTATTTTAAAGTCGATTGAGTGATTTTTCATCCTTTTCCGCAATTTTTTTTTTGCGATACTGCAACGATTTATCAGCAATTGATTACAAATGCATCGAGACAGACGTGACAAGTAGACCAGTTCTTTGATCACCATGCCTCCAAATGACCGATTCTTGTTATAGTTTTGAACCGGGGTCCCTTCCGCGGGACACGACTCATTCCCCTTCTTTTGAACGAAATTAACCTTTCCAGAAATCTTTACTTGTCTTGTCACGCCACAGAACAGAAAATGTTTCTCTAGGCAAAAGTTAAATGGTCCCAGTCCCAACTTACCCGCTAATTTTATTACGTTGATACACAAGGGATGGAAGGACATACGTTAATGTTGTTTATTTCTTTGCGGGATTAGGGAAATGAAATCTAGGGAAAAGAGGTCGAAGTTTGACGTGAAAGAGAAATCTTTAAAATTAGCGGCCGGTATAATCATTTATGAGATGATTGCATAACGTTTTCATTAAGGCGACTCTTCCTACAAGTGCATTTCTGACGAAAAAGGTTGCCGCATGTGCCTACCTGTCCGTCCTTTTAGCATTTCAACTTTCTGCAAATTTGGTGAAAATCTTTACCGCATTAGCCCCATTGAAGAATCCACCCCGGCCGCATTTTGACACTAGGTACACGAGATCGTCACTTCACCGTATTCGACAACCGATTTCCCGCAGTGGCGTTAACCGAAGGACGCTCGGCTTTGAGGACAATAGTGATTCGTGAAGCGATATTTAATCAGATTCATCTAGTAACAGTGGCCGGGAATGGAATGGAATAACGTCCTTGCCTAGGCAACTTAGTAACATACAACTTAACTACGGACGGGAGAAAATGCCGACGAGCCGTGAAGCGGTGTAAATTTCATAACGATCGTGTGATTTTAAGACTCATGATATACACCATGACGATTAATTACCTTAGCAGTTGTGGTGATGCTTAATCACCGGGATATCATGTAATGTCATACCAGTCACAGCGAGGCGTTAATACTTAACATTGAACTTTGTCAAATTTGTGTAGTTGAAATCACCCTTATGACATCTGTTAATAAATTCATCCACACAGAGTACCAAATTAGTAAAATATCTCGGGTACGCAGCGATATGTAAACGGAGACAGTTTTTTTTTCAAAATCTCGGAATGGATGACAAACGTCCTCCATTAGCGAACATTTATGACAGTCATCACCTACCTCCTGCCGTGATAATGTCAAATTTTGCAATGCAACTACTGGTAATAAGAATGATTAAATTCGAGTCAACTAGTGTTACTTTCGAATAACGTTCCCCCATTGACACAACTGTCATTTACATATGAACACTAGAAACTAACACACACGAACGTGCACATAGACCTACGCAACCTTCAGTCGTCTACTTCATCGTGAGTGGATTGAATCCTCTTAACTCCTGATTGACTTTCGCTTCACATTGCAATGATCCCAGATTGGCCGGGGAAAAGACGACTATTTGTTTTCCTGTTCACTGGAATGCTTATTTCGTATCTTTTATGGTGATGTGCTAGGTACCAGACAGCTTAAAATTGTTAATCATCGTTCTTTTATTACTCGTGACGATAAAGTTGCTTCCGCATCGCTAAGAACCTCAAGGAATCAACAATGAACGGGGATGAAATATTTGATGGGTCCACATGTATTGATTAAGTAATGCAGAACGAAGTAGATACTGAGTAATTGAATTAACACAGGGGCTTCTTCGAGACAGAACCGAGAAATGATGTTCCGTGAACTGTCGACGGTGATAGAGTTCCACGAAAGAGAGGTCGTAGAGGAATGAACGGTTCCGGCTGTTAATGCCGCCCCTAGTCCCCCCAACCCCGCAAGCACTGGAAACCAGCCTGGATCCCTGATTACGATCCCAGGAAAAATCGTGTTCAAGTCTTTCCTACGCCAGATAGTATAATCTGTCATCACTATTGAACGCCGCATCACGCCCCGACGGCTTTTTCCCACGTTTTTTTTATTTATTCACAGGAATGTTTTCCAGGTAAGGGCTATTCACTCTACCTTATCCGTCAATCACTATCCCGACCCTCGAAAGTTATAAGGAAAAGTCGACCATTGCTCTAATGAAAGATATTATTCCAACGGCATGGAGGTAAAAAACAAGATCCATATGCTTGACACACATTATGTCGATTGGAAACAAGTGGAAACGATGTGAAATTAGGTTGGAAGCAACTGAAAAATATTGTGACACGAATACAAGCCGTCATAGCTCCGCAACTACGACGAAAGGGATGTGGATATTATTGAGTTAAACGCATCTGTCCTATTTGCTTATGGCGATTCCCATCGTAATGATCGCGCATACAATCCCGCGATGCGCCCTATTTTCGCCGTTTCCGTGAATAAGACGTACGGCGGGGGATGTGTACCGAGCGAAATTGCCGACACGAATTACGTACGCTTACGAGAGCCTGGTTTTCAAGGAGTCGCTTTCACGTTGACTACGTCCCCGAGGTATCCCATCACACAGGGTCATTTAACGTGACATACAGCGTGTGTGTGGGAGGGATTTTTTTTTTTAAGGTCGTAGGGGTGTATTCCGTAACTTGACGGCACCGTGGAGAAAAGCACATCCAACGCATCGCACAGATAAGGAAGGTTAATAAAAGAAATGTACGCGATAACAAGTCGACGGCAGACGACTCTCCTCTTCGAAAGACGTGCAAGGAAACTAGGGTAGACATCCGCGGAAACGTGGATGTGGCGCCGTTTCAACGACAATAAGAGTTTTCCCGTGATGAAGTATCATTTCGTTTCCGATGACATGCCGGTTGCTACAAATTCATCATCCCGCAACGAGGTACCGACGTCCGAAGCCGTTGGAGACGGAGCAAACTCGTCACGGCCGGGTCGCCACTGCGCGCCCTCGGCTACTACATTGTTTTTCCCGCCCGCTCACGGGGCTAAAGCATAATTCGGCGCCATCCTCGACTTTGTTGTACGTGAACTTTGACGTCCCATTCGCGTGCGTACAGTTCATTTCTTTTTCCCCTTCGGCCACCCCATGCAACCATTTCGAAGCCCACGCGGACGCGTCGTAAGGCGTGCGCTTAACGGGTGACTCCGTCTCCATTTGCGACTCGATAATCCTTTCCCACGGGCGCGGGAGGTGGGTGCGTCGCGACGCCCCCGAGTCGTCGAAAAATGCATAAACGTCCGCTTACGGGACAGGCACCGGGGAGGAACAGGAGGAAGGTTTGACAGGCGCCGAGTCAGGGGGAAGGCGTCCGAAGGGACCGTCTTCTCGGGGCCGCTTTCCGCGGCCGGCGCGCGGCCCACCGGGTCGCGAGCGCGTCCAATACCAGGTGAAGGATGGCCTCGAACGTACGTTACCTCGGATCTCGAGGAATCGACCCCGGTAGAAACGTGTGCAACGTTTATTCCCGGGTACGCCTTCGACAGGACGACAACCCGTATTTTGACGACCCGCTGCACACGAACTGGGCTCGCCAAACGCCTGGCGCCGCCACGGCCGACAGGGTGGAACCCTGACGGGCGCCGCGGCGCAAGGCGCCCTCGTTACGCGCCCCCGACACTCTCCGAAACGCGAAAGTCGGAGGAGGAGTGGAGTACAAACAATCCGAGAAGCGCACCGGAGGCGAGAGGAAGAGATCGTATTTTGCTCCGAAATGGTACGATAGCAAGGTGGACTTTCGTATGAAATCCATGTCTTGGTAATTTTCTCTTTCTATCATCACGCAGCAGCCGATAACATGGCAGACGCAGCATCTGGAGCAGCGGCAGCCGCACCACCGGCAGCCCAGCCTTCGGGCACCGTCGCAGTAAAACCCCTGCCTTCTTCAGGAACCTCCGCGGCTTCCAAGAAGGCCAGCAAGGGCGGAGCAGCCAAGAAGGCTCGCGCAAAGCCGTCGCACCCGCCCACTTCCGAGATGGTTAACAACGCAGTCAAGGGCCTCAAGGAGCGCGGTGGCTCTTCCCTTCAAGCCATCAAGAAGTACATCGCAGCCAGCTACAAAGTGGACGCCGAGAGGCTCTCGCCTTTCATCAAGAAGTACCTCAAGGCGGCCGTCACCGCCGGAACTCTCGTCCAGACCAAGGGAAAGGGCGCCTCAGGTTCCTTCAAGCTGAGCCACAGCAAGAAGGCCGCACCCGCGGCAGCCAGCGGGACGACCAAGGCGAAAAAGGTCGTCAAGAAGACGGGAGTAAAGAAACCGAAAGCGGTCGGAGCCAAGAAGTCCTCCGAGAAGGCGTCCAGTGGCACCAAGAGGTCCGCGCCCAAGGAGCGAAGCAAGTCCGCGCCACCAGCCAAGAAGGCGAAGAAGGCGGCGGACAAGCCAAAGAAGAAGCCGGCGGCTGGGAAACCCGCCGCCAAGGCGGCAAAGTCCCCGTCGAAGGCGAAAAAGGCGGCCACCAAACCCAAGACCCCCAAGCCCAAGAAGACGCCCACCAAGGCCAAGCCCGCCGCCAAGAAACCTTCCGCCGCCCAGAAAAAGAAGTGAACCATCACTGCTTCGCCACCGGCGCACCTAGGACAGCAGACAGCGTCCAATCTCGGTCCTTTTTAGGACCATCATGTCTTCCAAAGATGCTTGCCACTCAATGCCCACGCCACTGAGCACGCCCAAAGTTAACATTTATCATGATTAATGCCATGCAAAAACAACGGTCCTATTTAAAATTGATGATGCGACATGGACGGACGAAAAAAAAAATTAAGAATAACATTCATAGAACGTGTAAAATGAACAACACGTCACGGAGTATTGTTTTCTTTTCGTTAAGCGCGTCAGGTAAGCATCGCACGAACTTTTATTTCATCTCATTTCATGCGTAGCCGTGCAAACGCACTTGCCATGCGCAAAGGAAATTTCATGTCGTCCATCATTCCAATGGATTTACATCGTCGTTAATTATTGTGCGATCGTGCTAAATTCAAACTTTTAAGTATGTACTGGTCCTGAAAAGGACCTTTGTTTTTCGGCCGAAAGTAGCTTTCTAAGCTCGCTCTCCGCGGATACGGCGGGCCAGCTGGATGTCCTTGGGCATGATGGTCACACGCTTAGCGTGGATGGCGCAGAGGTTGGTGTCCTCAAAGAGACCCACTAGGTAAGCCTCGCTGGCCTCCTGGAGAGCCATGACGGCGGAGCTCTGGAACCGAAGATCGGTCTTGAAGTCCTGGGCGATCTCACGCACCAGGCGCTGGAAGGGCAGCTTGCGGATGAGGAGCTCCGTGCTCTTCTGGTATCTCCTGATCTCACGAAGGGCCACGGTACCGGGGCGGTACCTGTGGGGCTTCTTGACGCCTCCCGTCGCCGGCGCGCTCTTGCGAGCGGCCTTGGTGGCCAGCTGCTTCCTCGGGGCCTTTCCTCCGGTGGACTTGCGGGCTGTCTGCTTCGTACGTGCCATTTCTGCGATCTGTAAAAAGCCGGGTCAACGCCGTCTTTTAAGCACTTCCGAGAATGGCGCCAGATAGTACGGGCGACGCTGATTGGTGGAGAGGTCGGGTACGTCATCGCCGCGGCGGCGACGTTTATAAATACCGGCGAAGGTGCATTTCAGGTCATCAGACAGCAGCCCTTACTACGAGCAGACTACAGAGATGACTGGACGCGGCAAGGGAGGAAAAGGCCTGGGAAAGGGAGGAGCCAAACGTCATCGCAAAGTTCTCCGCGATAACATCCAGGGCATCACCAAGCCGGCCATCCGCCGTCTCGCCCGCCGAGGTGGAGTGAAGCGTATCTCCGGACTCATCTACGAGGAGACGCGCGGTGTGCTCAAGGTGTTCCTTGAGAACGTTATTCGTGACGCCGTCACCTACACCGAACACGCCAAGAGGAAGACCGTCACAGCCATGGACGTCGTGTACGCACTCAAGAGACAGGGCCGCACTCTCTACGGGTTTGGCGGTTAGACACGACGCGACGGGATCGCCATCCGACACCCGGCGTACGTCGATAAAAAAGGTCCTTCTAAGGACCAATACAATGTTCAGAGATGGAGCTAATCCTTTGCCATAACGGAACGAAAAATTATTCGCTATAGCGTATGTGACGGCGATAAATAGTAAAGTAAGACCTGTTCGAGCGCACAGGAAAAATGGCGGTGATAATAGAGTTGAAATTGTATGAGCCTTTACCGACGTTAAAGACATTGTCAGCGAATCGGAATAAGCACGTGGCAACGGACTGGCGACAATGTATATCGCGCCGTTGCAACCGTACATGAATAAGCACGTGGCAACGGACTGGCGACAATGTGTATCGCGCCGTTGCAACCATACATGTTAACAAGAAATAACGTAGTTAAGCGGCAGATTGCAGGTGAAATTTTATGACAGACTATGAAATACATTGTAAACGAAGCAGTGTCACCTTCAATCATTCTTCGTTGCATTTCAGCACAAACGCTTTCACTTTTTATACGCTTTATTTCCCATCGTTTACCTTAGCCCAATTATAGCTCCACGTTTCATTCGCTATGCTTATTACGTTTATTGTTATTATTATTTTTTTCACATGACATTTATCGCGTACATCTCTCTAGTATGTTCTGGTCCTGAAAAGGACCTTTTATGCGCACAGCGTGATGCTTATGCCTTCTTCTCAGTCTTCTTGGGCAGGAGCACCGCCTGGATGTTCGGAAGGACACCTCCCTGAGCGATGGTAACGCCCGACAGGAGCTTATTCAACTCCTCGTCGTTGCGGATGGCCAACTGCAAGTGACGAGGGATGATTCTCGTCTTCTTGTTGTCCCTGGCAGCGTTACCGGCCAACTCGAGGACTTCCGCGGCCAGGTACTCCATGACGGCGGCCAAGTAGACTGGGGCACCGGCACCAACACGCTCGGCATAGTTCCCCTTGCGGAGCAGACGGTGGATACGACCGACCGGAAACTGAAGACCGGCCCTGCTGGAGCGGGACTTGGACTTCCCCTTCACTTTTCCTCCCTTTCCTCGTCCGGACATGGCTGAATGCTTCTTTATCTGGTAGTGCTGTCTAATCGCTGTCAGACTCCTGGGCGCATTTATATAGGCTGCCGCCGTCCTAGCGACGCCACATCATGCTTTTACGTGATTGGTCGTCGAGGAGATTCGGCTCACGGAACGGACCAGGGGTACATAAGCAGGCGACTGATGTTGCTGTTTTCTTTGCTGATATCGACCCTGCACATCCTGGACAACGACTACGGCTTACTCTGAACCACTGCTTACTGACTGAACGCGACCTGGACCGCCTGGACTCTCTCAGGTGGACGGCCCTTATCAGGACCACATCTAACTTTGACTCCTTCTGAAATTCAGTTCCTGCTGTTCCTTTTAAGGAACGAAACAAAGCTGCCTTTACTGTTTCTGGACAACGGAGGCATAAAAGGGGGGGTGGCTAACTCAGTCCCACCTGCTCTCCCCGATTTGGTGCTCCAGTCCAGCTACGTCCCCTGGTTTTCTCGGCCGGCAACACTGAGCAGAGGGCTTGCACCTCCACTGCACGCTCAGTGAACCCGACTGGGTCCACTTCTTAGGATTCCCCCTCCCAAAGAAGTCATCGTCTAATTAACTGGTTAAATGACAACTTCGATAATTGCTTCCGTTCCGATGTGATTTTAACTTAACCACGGATTGATCATGCCAAAATCAGGGCAACCCTCCGAGCCCGCTACGGTGTACTCTACCAGAATGGCAGCCAAAGCGCGTAATGCAGCTAAGGACCAATCAGCCCCGTCGATCAATGTTAACCTTCTAAATGCGTTCTCCTCAATGCCTAATGATGACAAAGACGAATTTATCAAGTCTCTGCTATCCAAATATCCGGATATACTTAGTAAAACCTCGACCTTCTCTTCCCCCAAAGAGGATTCTTCCCATAAGCTCGTAGAACAGCCCTCAACTGCTCAAACCCCCGCATTCATTGAGGTAACCAGAAAAAAGCAGACTGCCCTTAATCCCACCGCAAACCCGACAATAGAAACAAAAAACCGTTTTACTGCCCTAGCTTCCTTAGCAGATAGCAACTGTGATCCCTGCGCACCTGCTGCCATATCCCCACCAACCCCAACAACCCTGCGTAAACCGAAAATTCCTCCTTTCCGTATAGCCGATACCACCAAATGGCCAGCGCTTCACGCTGAAATCACCAGCAACTGCTCAACCCCTCCCATATGCTACTCAACTGGTACCAACTCAGCAATCATCAAATGCTCAACAATTGATGACTATCACAGAGTTGGTACCACGTTGAAAAGCATGTCCATTCCCTACAATACGTACCAGCTCCCGTCAGAGCGTAACAAGGAATTCTCCCTCAAGGGACTATTCCCTTCAATAACAGACGAAGATATTCTCGCCGAAATCAAACTACAGGGGTTTCCAGTGATTAGCGTACAGAGAATCTGGTCTACCCGTCCCTCTAATGCTGAACGTGACGCTGGCATCAAAGCAGTTGAGAAATACCCCACCCGCACATGTCACGTCATCTTTGAAAATTCGGTTGACTGTACCAAGCTCCTATCGAAAACAAACCTCGCTGGTCTTGCGGTCAAATTTGACTACTTTAGGAAATCCCCCCAACCCGTCCAATGCCATAGATGCCAGCAACTGGGTCACACTAAAAATCACTGCACCCTCCCGCCAAACTGTGTTCGTTGTGGGGAAGCCCACGCCACTTCCGAGTGCAAGAAATCCAAGGATTCCGCAGCAACTTGCTACCTTTGCAAGCAGGACCACACCGCGAACTATAGGGGGTGTCCGGTCCATAAACAAGCTAAACAGGCCATGTTGTTGCGCTCAGGTTTCGCCCAACGCGTAGCTCCTGCTCCTCTACCAGCCCCTCTCACACAATCATACTCTGCTGCTCTGACCAACCTAAATTCCTTTCCCACTTTAATCCACCCCTCACCCACTGCACCTTCATCTCACCCGGAAACAATCACAAGTGAAGCTACAGCACTAATGACTTTTTTCAAAGACACTTGGTATAAAATGACTTCCCTTCCGTCCCTTAAGGACAAAAAGCTGTTCCTCCTAGAGCAGATGTTCCTTCTCCAGGCCGAACCATGAATACCACACCTTCTCCTATTCCACATCACATCAAAATCCTTTCCTGGAATTGCAGCAGTATACAACATAAAAACCACGAATTATTGAAATACATTAACGACAACCATATACACGTTACACTCCTACAAGAGACATTCTTAAAACCGCACATTGGCCTTCACTCACCTAACCATAACATATACAGACTAGACAGGAACACACCTGGAGGAGGAGTCGCAATCATAATAAACAAAAACATCAAACATACCCCATTGCAAATCCCTATTTTCGACACCCTAGAGGTCCTTGGTATCACACTACACACATCACAAGGTGACCTACACATTTACTCAATATACCACTCGCCTTGCAGGAAACTAAGCAGGGAAGACCTCAAAAAAATCTTCTCACTCCACGACAGGGCCGTGTTTATGGGCGACTGGAATTGCAAAAACAAAAAATGGGGTTGCCGCTCCACAAACCAAGACGGCAAAACGCTCTACGACTTTATATCGTCCAGACCAATCGCCATCCTCAGCCCACCCGAACCCACCCATTTCCCCCCAAGCTCGAAAGCTCTCGGCGACATCCTTGACATTGCCGTCTCTCAAAACTTACCCTTTGCCATATCCCCATCCGTTATCCACGCCCTAGACTCTGACCACCTACCGATCATCCTCGATATCCCCCTCAGAACCGAACTAGACTCTCTTCCTACTAAAAAACTAATCGACTGGAACCGATTCCCAGACACCCTACGTATCCTACTTGACTCACTTTCCCCACTGGACAATCCCACTTACGAAGACCTAAACACACGAGCCATACAAATATCAGACTCTCTTCTCAACGCCCAAGAAAAAATAACACGAACAATACCTAACACAAAACACATTCATAATCGTCCACTCCCACAATTCATCAGAGCCCTCATCACCACAAGAAACTATTCGCGCAAACTTTGGCAACAAACCCGACTTCACCAACACAAACACGAATACACGCATTTAAGCAACACAGTAAAACAAGAAATCCGTAAGATCAGAACCAAAGAATGGGAGTCACACCTTTCCACACTGAACTTTGAAGACAACTCCCTCTGGAAAATAACACGCTCACTGAGAAAACCAAACAAAATATACTCACCTCCCTTAAAACACAATAACAACTATATTTTCGATCCTAAAAGTAAAACCGAAATTCAAGCAGACATACTACAACAGACAATGACTCTTAATTCCGCACCGTCAAAAATGGACAATAAAATAGACGAAACCCTTCACTTTTTACCACATAACCCCCCTGACTTAACCCCAATAACGGACTCCTCAGAAATAAAACAAATAATAAATTCTTTTCCCTCCAAGAAATCCCCCGGACTTGACAAAATCTCCAATAACGTACTAAAATCAGCTTCTACAGTCCCTAAGTTCCTGCTTTCATTGGCCGACCTCTTCAATCACTGCTATCTGAAGTCCTACTTCCCAGAAACCTGGAAGATAGGCAAAGTAATTTTAATTCCTAAACCCGGTAAAGACCCCACCACCCCAGGCAATAGCAGGCCCATCACCTTATTATCCAACCTTTCAAAAATTTTCGAAAAAATTATTCTCACTCACCTACAAAACCATGCTTCTTCCCACAATATCCTTCGCCCGGAACAACTAGGGTTCCGTCAAAACACCTCCTCTGTACACCAAGTCCTTCGACTGGTGGAGACGATTAGTCGCGGCTTTACTCGTCGTCGCCCAACAGACGCCGTGTTCCTGGATGTCGCCCGAGCATTTGACAAAATATGGCACAAAGGCCTAATCTACAAACTCTGTAGCAATGAATTCCCACCGCCGTTAATCCGTTTAATCCAAAACTATCTAAACCGACGCAAATTTACAGTTGCCGAAGGACCGGTCCTGTCTACGGTGCGTCCAGCATCAGCTGGCGTTCCCCAGGGGTCCCTGCTTAGTCCTCTTTTGTTTAACCTCTACATTAACGATCTACCAAAGTCAACATTTACACAGACACACATGTACGCAGATGACACAGCCATCTCCGCCACCTCACGCTCATCCGACAATAACATCAGAAAACTAAATGGTCATCTCACAAAAATACACCGCTGGACTAAAACATGGAAGATTGAAATAAACGCAACAAAAAGCACACACGTACACTTCGAACGCGGACGCAAACACGACACCAAAAACTCTGCTAACATCAACAAAACACCTATTCCAAGGGCCTCAAACCATCGTTTCCTGGGCGTAACACTGGACCGGGCACTCACCTATAAAAACCAACTGCAAAATAATATTATCTCGGCCCTGGTTGCAAGAACAAAGTTGCTGTGCCTCTTCTCGGATCAATCTCCGCTATCTCACCCTACTAGAGTCCGTTTGTATAAAGCCATCATCCGCCCGAAGCTACTATACGGGTGTGAAATATTTGCGATCACCAAAACAATACGCCAATCACTGGAAACCTTCCAAAATAAATCGTTGCGCCTCCTTCTCAAAATCCCCAGAGCTACCAACATGCAGCACGTGCGCTCCGCTCACAAGCTCCCAACAATAGGCTCCTTTGTCACGTATCTCGTTAGAAATTTCCACAAACGCTTAAAAAAGACGAACAATCCCCTACTAGAAAATATCTGGGACTACACTATTCCTACTAAAAACAAAATTAGACTGCCTAAACAAATTACTCGCCTATGAGTCTGTCCTATCAACTCTTTAGACTTAAACTCTTACTAACTTTAGAAAATATACCTTAAAATCCATGTAAGCCATTATTTTGTCTTGTGTCAAAAACAAACATATGTACAACCAAGGATTAGTAAAATACTTGATGATTTATACTTAAAAAAAAAAAAAAAAATAAAAATAAAAAAAAATAAAAAATAAAAAAGAGAGGATTAAAAAAAATATATAAATAAACATTAAAAAAAAAAAACCATTTAATAAAAAAAAAAAAAAATAAATAAAATAAAAAAAAATAATAATAATAATAAAAAATAATTAAAAAAAAAATAATTAAAAAAATAAAAAAAAAATACAAGTACAAGGGTGAAAAAATAACCTTGTGAAAAAAGAAAAAAAAATTATTAATAAATCATCATAAAAATCTGCTATTATTAGATTAAGTATGTATTACTAAAATTAGTATTAGTTTTCAAATAGATTTGTGTATCAAAGCCTGTATTCCTATCATATGTTAAAAATATGTCTGTAGTAGAATTAGTTTAACTTGTAAGTTTCCTATTTCACGCAAACAACACAGTCACACGTCATTATCACTCGCACATCATTTTACCGTCCAACGTAACGAATACCGGTAGTGGTGGATAATATCCACCGGAACGGAAGCAATTAGACGACACAGTAATGTGTCGCATCAGCAAAGGGGTTCGGTTCGGCGAAAATACTGAAATCGACCCCGTTCGCCGAACGTGATCACCATGCCACCCAAGACGAGCGGAAAGGCTGCGAAGAAAGCGGGCAAGGCCCAGAAGAACATCTCCAAGGGAGACAAGAAGAAGAAGCGCAGGAGGAAGGAGAGCTACGCAATCTACATCTACAAAGTGCTGAAGCAGGTGCACCCCGACACCGGAATCTCCAGCAAGGCCATGAGCATCATGAACAGCTTCGTCAACGATATTTTCGAGAGAATCGCCGCCGAAGCTTCTCGCCTGGCTCACTACAACAAGCGCTCCACCATCACCAGCCGGGAGGTGCAGACCGCCGTCAGGCTCTTGCTTCCCGGTGAGCTGGCCAAGCACGCCGTCTCCGAGGGGACCAAGGCCGTCACCAAGTACACCAGCTCAAAGTAAATTCCTCGACGGGATTGCTTTGATGCATCCTAACGGCCCTTCTAAGGGCCATGAAATAATCTTCAGTTTTCAAATACCCGACTGCGATGGGCAATCGTCAATACTCGGCCGCAAAGGACGTACATAAATAAACGTAAAAACCTGGGAAATTAGAGTCCCACGCTTTCCTCCGATTCACCAACTACTTACCTGGTGTGCACGCGCGCGGTTCACGAAAAAATAGAGTAAATGTAAAGGAGAAACTTATGACAATAAAAGATGGACGAATTTCTTACCTCCTATTCAAATATATTTTCTACTGCTATGCGTCTGCATTTGATGAAAATGACCGTCGAGATATTAAGGAAAAAATATTATATTCCCATGATTACTTCCCTTTCACCCAGTACTTTTCAAACCACTGACCTGCTATGCTCGTTTCTCAGACGTAAGCCTTGACTTACATGTCTCCCTCCGTCAAAAATAATATGGATTCACGGCGTCCGTCTCCCTCCGAAACTGGTACGCTTGTGGTCACGTTGCTCCTGCTTCACTTCCAGGGGCAGTAAATGACAGGTCCCCACATGCCCTTCCCACGCGGCCGTTTTTCCGCGAAGGCTAATTCCGCTTAACCTCCCGTCCCATCCGCTACGTCGTAAAACTCCTCGGGGGTTCAACGCGAGGAGGCAGGTAATGCGACCCGTCCTCGCCCCAAGTTTCTACGTTAACCAGAAAAGGGCTGTCGCAATGACCCACGTGGCATTCCGCACGAGGAAGAAATTTCTGTGGAAACCTCGCAAGCATAGAACGCAGCTGGGCAACAGCGTTCCTTGTACATTCACCAAGTCGTGACGAGCAGGCGTCGCAATAAACAAAATGGCGGGCAGTGAGCGCTTCCGTGGATTTTCCATTGTGCTAATTCTATCCAATCAATCAATTCCCAGAAACTATTTCTACGGAATGCATCGTCGTTAACAGCATATGGAATCAGCATCATTCGCACAAATAACAATTTATGTAATGGGCATCGGGTTTCCTTCTTGGAAAATCGCCATCTCGCTGAAACAATGTTGATAAACCTCCTCTGAACGAATCCCCCAAGTATTTTAAAGTCGATTGAGTGATTTTTCATCCTTTTCCGCAATTTTTTTTTTGCGATACTGCAACGATTTATCAGCAATTGATTACAAATGCATCGAGACAGACGTGACAAGTAGACCAGTTCTTTGATCACCATGCCTCCAAATGACCGATTCTTGTTATAGTTTTGAACCGGGGTCCCTTCCGCGGGACACGACTCATTCCCCTTCTTTTGAACGAAATTAACCTTTCCAGAAATCTTTACTTGTCTTGTCACGCCACAGAACAGAAAATGTTTCTCTAGGCAAAAGTTAAATGGTCCCAGTCCCAACTTACCCGCTAATTTTATTACGTTGATACACAAGGGATGGAAGGACATACGTTAATGTTGTTTATTTCTTTGCGGGATTAGGGAAATGAAATCTAGGGAAAAGAGGTCGAAGTTTGACGTGAAAGAGAAATCTTTAAAATTAGCGGCCGGTATAATCATTTATGAGATGATTGCATAACGTTTTCATTAAGGCGACTCTTCCTACAAGTGCATTTCTGACGAAAAAGGTTGCCGCATGTGCCTACCTGTCCGTCCTTTTAGCATTTCAACTTTCTGCAAATTTGGTGAAAATCTTTACCGCATTAGCCCCATTGAAGAATCCACCCCGGCCGCATTTTGACACTAGGTACACGAGATCGTCACTTCACCGTATTCGACAACCGATTTCCCGCAGTGGCGTTAACCGAAGGACGCTCGGCTTTGAGGACAATAGTGATTCGTGAAGCGATATTTAATCAGATTCATCTAGTAACAGTGGCCGGGAATGGAATGGAATAACGTCCTTGCCTAGGCAACTTAGTAACATACAACTTAACTACGGACGGGAGAAAATGCCGACGAGCCGTGAAGCGGTGTAAATTTCATAACGATCGTGTGATTTTAAGACTCATGATATACACCATGACGATTAATTACCTTAGCAGTTGTGGTGATGCTTAATCACCGGGATATCATGTAATGTCATACCAGTCACAGCGAGGCGTTAATACTTAACATTGAACTTTGTCAAATTTGTGTAGTTGAAATCACCCTTATGACATCTGTTAATAAATTCATCCACACAGAGTACCAAATTAGTAAAATATCTCGGGTACGCAGCGATATGTAAACGGAGACAGTTTTTTTTTCAAAATCTCGGAATGGATGACAAACGTCCTCCATTAGCGAACATTTATGACAGTCATCACCTACCTCCTGCCGTGATAATGTCAAATTTTGCAATGCAACTACTGGTAATAAGAATGATTAAATTCGAGTCAACTAGTGTTACTTTCGAATAACGTTCCCCCATTGACACAACTGTCATTTACATATGAACACTAGAAACTAACACACACGAACGTGCACATAGACCTACGCAACCTTCAGTCGTCTACTTCATCGTGAGTGGATTGAATCCTCTTAACTCCTGATTGACTTTCGCTTCACATTGCAATGATCCCAGATTGGCCGGGGAAAAGACGACTATTTGTTTTCCTGTTCACTGGAATGCTTATTTCGTATCTTTTATGGTGATGTGCTAGGTACCAGACAGCTTAAAATTGTTAATCATCGTTCTTTTATTACTCGTGACGATAAAGTTGCTTCCGCATCGCTAAGAACCTCAAGGAATCAACAATGAACGGGGATGAAATATTTGATGGGTCCACATGTATTGATTAAGTAATGCAGAACGAAGTAGATACTGAGTAATTGAATTAACACAGGGGCTTCTTCGAGACAGAACCGAGAAATGATGTTCCGTGAACTGTCGACGGTGATAGAGTTCCACGAAAGAGAGGTCGTAGAGGAATGAACGGTTCCGGCTGTTAATGCCGCCCCTAGTCCCCCCAACCCCGCAAGCACTGGAAACCAGCCTGGATCCCTGATTACGATCCCAGGAAAAATCGTGTTCAAGTCTTTCCTACGCCAGATAGTATAATCTGTCATCACTATTGAACGCCGCATCACGCCCCGACGGCTTTTTCCCACGTTTTTTTTATTTATTCACAGGAATGTTTTCCAGGTAAGGGCTATTCACTCTACCTTATCCGTCAATCACTATCCCGACCCTCGAAAGTTATAAGGAAAAGTCGACCATTGCTCTAATGAAAGATATTATTCCAACGGCATGGAGGTAAAAAACAAGATCCATATGCTTGACACACATTATGTCGATTGGAAACAAGTGGAAACGATGTGAAATTAGGTTGGAAGCAACTGAAAAATATTGTGACACGAATACAAGCCGTCATAGCTCCGCAACTACGACGAAAGGGATGTGGATATTATTGAGTTAAACGCATCTGTCCTATTTGCTTATGGCGATTCCCATCGTAATGATCGCGCATACAATCCCGCGATGCGCCCTATTTTCGCCGTTTCCGTGAATAAGACGTACGGCGGGGGATGTGTACCGAGCGAAATTGCCGACACGAATTACGTACGCTTACGAGAGCCTGGTTTTCAAGGAGTCGCTTTCACGTTGACTACGTCCCCGAGGTATCCCATCACACAGGGTCATTTAACGTGACATACAGCGTGTGTGTGGGAGGGATTTTTTTTTTTAAGGTCGTAGGGGTGTATTCCGTAACTTGACGGCACCGTGGAGAAAAGCACATCCAACGCATCGCACAGATAAGGAAGGTTAATAAAAGAAATGTACGCGATAACAAGTCGACGGCAGACGACTCTCCTCTTCGAAAGACGTGCAAGGAAACTAGGGTAGACATCCGCGGAAACGTGGATGTGGCGCCGTTTCAACGACAATAAGAGTTTTCCCGTGATGAAGTATCATTTCGTTTCCGATGACATGCCGGTTGCTACAAATTCATCATCCCGCAACGAGGTACCGACGTCCGAAGCCGTTGGAGACGGAGCAAACTCGTCACGGCCGGGTCGCCACTGCGCGCCCTCGGCTACTACATTGTTTTTCCCGCCCGCTCACGGGGCTAAAGCATAATTCGGCGCCATCCTCGACTTTGTTGTACGTGAACTTTGACGTCCCATTCGCGTGCGTACAGTTCATTTCTTTTTCCCCTTCGGCCACCCCATGCAACCATTTCGAAGCCCACGCGGACGCGTCGTAAGGCGTGCGCTTAACGGGTGACTCCGTCTCCATTTGCGACTCGATAATCCTTTCCCACGGGCGCGGGAGGTGGGTGCGTCGCGACGCCCCCGAGTCGTCGAAAAATGCATAAACGTCCGCTTACGGGACAGGCACCGGGGAGGAACAGGAGGAAGGTTTGACAGGCGCCGAGTCAGGGGGAAGGCGTCCGAAGGGACCGTCTTCTCGGGGCCGCTTTCCGCGGCCGGCGCGCGGCCCACCGGGTCGCGAGCGCGTCCAATACCAGGTGAAGGATGGCCTCGAACGTACGTTACCTCGGATCTCGAGGAATCGACCCCGGTAGAAACGTGTGCAACGTTTATTCCCGGGTACGCCTTCGACAGGACGACAACCCGTATTTTGACGACCCGCTGCACACGAACTGGGCTCGCCAAACGCCTGGCGCCGCCACGGCCGACAGGGTGGAACCCTGACGGGCGCCGCGGCGCAAGGCGCCCTCGTTACGCGCCCCCGACACTCTCCGAAACGCGAAAGTCGGAGGAGGAGTGGAGTACAAACAATCCGAGAAGCGCACCGGAGGCGAGAGGAAGAGATCGTATTTTGCTCCGAAATGGTACGATAGCAAGGTGGACTTTCGTATGAAATCCATGTCTTGGTAATTTTCTCTTTCTATCATCACGCAGCAGCCGATAACATGGCAGACGCAGCATCTGGAGCAGCGGCAGCCGCACCACCGGCAGCCCAGCCTTCGGGCACCGTCGCAGTAAAACCCCTGCCTTCTTCAGGAACCTCCGCGGCTTCCAAGAAGGCCAGCAAGGGCGGAGCAGCCAAGAAGGCTCGCGCAAAGCCGTCGCACCCGCCCACTTCCGAGATGGTTAACAACGCAGTCAAGGGCCTCAAGGAGCGCGGTGGCTCTTCCCTTCAAGCCATCAAGAAGTACATCGCAGCCAGCTACAAAGTGGACGCCGAGAGGCTCTCGCCTTTCATCAAGAAGTACCTCAAGGCGGCCGTCACCGCCGGAACTCTCGTCCAGACCAAGGGAAAGGGCGCCTCAGGTTCCTTCAAGCTGAGCCACAGCAAGAAGGCCGCACCCGCGGCAGCCAGCGGGACGACCAAGGCGAAAAAGGTCGTCAAGAAGACGGGAGTAAAGAAACCGAAAGCGGTCGGAGCCAAGAAGTCCTCCGAGAAGGCGTCCAGTGGCACCAAGAGGTCCGCGCCCAAGGAGCGAAGCAAGTCCGCGCCACCAGCCAAGAAGGCGAAGAAGGCGGCGGACAAGCCAAAGAAGAAGCCGGCGGCTGGGAAACCCGCCGCCAAGGCGGCAAAGTCCCCGTCGAAGGCGAAAAAGGCGGCCACCAAACCCAAGACCCCCAAGCCCAAGAAGACGCCCACCAAGGCCAAGCCCGCCGCCAAGAAACCTTCCGCCGCCCAGAAAAAGAAGTGAACCATCACTGCTTCGCCACCGGCGCACCTAGGACAGCAGACAGCGTCCAATCTCGGTCCTTTTTAGGACCATCATGTCTTCCAAAGATGCTTGCCACTCAATGCCCACGCCACTGAGCACGCCCAAAGTTAACATTTATCATGATTAATGCCATGCAAAAACAACGGTCCTATTTAAAATTGATGATGCGACATGGACGGACGAAAAAAAAAATTAAGAATAACATTCATAGAACGTGTAAAATGAACAACACGTCACGGAGTATTGTTTTCTTTTCGTTAAGCGCGTCAGGTAAGCATCGCACGAACTTTTATTTCATCTCATTTCATGCGTAGCCGTGCAAACGCACTTGCCATGCGCAAAGGAAATTTCATGTCGTCCATCATTCCAATGGATTTACATCGTCGTTAATTATTGTGCGATCGTGCTAAATTCAAACTTTTAAGTATGTACTGGTCCTGAAAAGGACCTTTGTTTTTCGGCCGAAAGTAGCTTTCTAAGCTCGCTCTCCGCGGATACGGCGGGCCAGCTGGATGTCCTTGGGCATGATGGTCACACGCTTAGCGTGGATGGCGCAGAGGTTGGTGTCCTCAAAGAGACCCACTAGGTAAGCCTCGCTGGCCTCCTGGAGAGCCATGACGGCGGAGCTCTGGAACCGAAGATCGGTCTTGAAGTCCTGGGCGATCTCACGCACCAGGCGCTGGAAGGGCAGCTTGCGGATGAGGAGCTCCGTGCTCTTCTGGTATCTCCTGATCTCACGAAGGGCCACGGTACCGGGGCGGTACCTGTGGGGCTTCTTGACGCCTCCCGTCGCCGGCGCGCTCTTGCGAGCGGCCTTGGTGGCCAGCTGCTTCCTCGGGGCCTTTCCTCCGGTGGACTTGCGGGCTGTCTGCTTCGTACGTGCCATTTCTGCGATCTGTAAAAAGCCGGGTCAACGCCGTCTTTTAAGCACTTCCGAGAATGGCGCCAGATAGTACGGGCGACGCTGATTGGTGGAGAGGTCGGGTACGTCATCGCCGCGGCGGCGACGTTTATAAATACCGGCGAAGGTGCATTTCAGGTCATCAGACAGCAGCCCTTACTACGAGCAGACTACAGAGATGACTGGACGCGGCAAGGGAGGAAAAGGCCTGGGAAAGGGAGGAGCCAAACGTCATCGCAAAGTTCTCCGCGATAACATCCAGGGCATCACCAAGCCGGCCATCCGCCGTCTCGCCCGCCGAGGTGGAGTGAAGCGTATCTCCGGACTCATCTACGAGGAGACGCGCGGTGTGCTCAAGGTGTTCCTTGAGAACGTTATTCGTGACGCCGTCACCTACACCGAACACGCCAAGAGGAAGACCGTCACAGCCATGGACGTCGTGTACGCACTCAAGAGACAGGGCCGCACTCTCTACGGGTTTGGCGGTTAGACACGACGCGACGGGATCGCCATCCGACACCCGGCGTACGTCGATAAAAAAGGTCCTTCTAAGGACCAATACAATGTTCAGAGATGGAGCTAATCCTTTGCCATAACGGAACGAAAAATTATTCGCTATAGCGTATGTGACGGCGATAAATAGTAAAGTAAGACCTGTTCGAGCGCACAGGAAAAATGGCGGTGATAATAGAGTTGAAATTGTATGAGCCTTTACCGACGTTAAAGACATTGTCAGCGAATCGGAATAAGCACGTGGCAACGGACTGGCGACAATGTATATCGCGCCGTTGCAACCGTACATGAATAAGCACGTGGCAACGGACTGGCGACAATGTGTATCGCGCCGTTGCAACCATACATGTTAACAAGAAATAACGTAGTTAAGCGGCAGATTGCAGGTGAAATTTTATGACAGACTATGAAATACATTGTAAACGAAGCAGTGTCACCTTCAATCATTCTTCGTTGCATTTCAGCACAAACGCTTTCACTTTTTATACGCTTTATTTCCCATCGTTTACCTTAGCCCAATTATAGCTCCACGTTTCATTCGCTATGCTTATTACGTTTATTGTTATTATTATTTTTTTCACATGACATTTATCGCGTACATCTCTCTAGTATGTTCTGGTCCTGAAAAGGACCTTTTATGCGCACAGCGTGATGCTTATGCCTTCTTCTCAGTCTTCTTGGGCAGGAGCACCGCCTGGATGTTCGGAAGGACACCTCCCTGAGCGATGGTAACGCCCGACAGGAGCTTATTCAACTCCTCGTCGTTGCGGATGGCCAACTGCAAGTGACGAGGGATGATTCTCGTCTTCTTGTTGTCCCTGGCAGCGTTACCGGCCAACTCGAGGACTTCCGCGGCCAGGTACTCCATGACGGCGGCCAAGTAGACTGGGGCACCGGCACCAACACGCTCGGCATAGTTCCCCTTGCGGAGCAGACGGTGGATACGACCGACCGGAAACTGAAGACCGGCCCTGCTGGAGCGGGACTTGGACTTCCCCTTCACTTTTCCTCCCTTTCCTCGTCCGGACATGGCTGAATGCTTCTTTATCTGGTAGTGCTGTCTAATCGCTGTCAGACTCCTGGGCGCATTTATATAGGCTGCCGCCGTCCTAGCGACGCCACATCATGCTTTTACGTGATTGGTCGTCGAGGAGATTCGGCTCACGGAACGGACCAGGGGTACATAAGCAGGCGACTGATGTTCGGCGAAAATACTGACCTGCACTTGATAGGAGACTGGCTCGAAGAGTGGAAGCTTAACGTCAATCCTGACAAATGCGCTAAACTCTGCTTCTCACGCAACCCTCTTAAGATCACCCATACGTACCTCACCCTCAATCTCCGCATCATCCCCCAAAGAACATGTGCAACCTTCCTCGGCGTCACCTTAGATGAAAAATTATCCTTCTCCTCTCATGTCACTTCCAAACTAGCCAAACTCCGCTCAGCATCCTACGCTCTTCACCCCCTTCTCTCCAGATCTTCCAAAACCTCCCTAAACTCTAAACTTGCTATCCTCCATTCCATACTACTCCCCCTAGTCCTTTACGCGTCCCCCGTATGGGCCACAGCACCTAAAGGAGCGATTGGCAAGATCGAGGTATGGCTAAACAAGTTGTCAAGACACATTGCAGGAGCCCCTTGGTATATTCCAAATACCCTCATTCATAAAGAGCTAAGCATTCAATCGGTCAATGAGCTTATCCAAAAAGCACTTCATAGTTATAGCAGGTCCATCTCCAGCTCTAAAAACCCCCTCATATCTTCCCTATGGTCCTCATCCCTCCCAACTGGCAAAATTAAATACGCTCATCAACTCCTTAAGCCGCTTCCTAAAAAAACCCCGAAAAGAAAGGCACCCAAGTTTCCTCAAACCACCCTTCTCCATCCCACTCTTAATAAAAAATTTATCCCCTTCCCTAAAAGAAATAACCTAACAAGGAATTTGCAAACAACAAAAAAAAAGCGAACCGGTCCAGGCTCTCCTAACCTCCCTCACCTCATTCCACCCGATCCTACCTGATAAACAACAAGCAGATATTCACCAGCCCCTCCCGCAGCATATCCTTATCCGCCTTCCCTAACCAACTCTCTCTTCCTCCACATCTTCCTTGGTAAAAAAAAAAAAAAAAAAAAAAAAAAAAAAAAAAACATTATAATAAAAAAAAAAATCAAAATCAAATAATAAAATATGTATTAAAAAAAAAAACAAAAAGAATATAAAAACATTTAAAAAAAAAAAAAAAATTATATATCAATTAAAAAAAAAAAAAAAAAACTAATAAGCTAATAAATAAAATGCTCCTTCAACTATCACCTCATAAAAGCACTCCATGGCTCCAGTGGAACAAAGTTCCGAAGGAGTACTACAGGTTCACTACTCATTCCTGGTCCTGGTCCTGGCGAAAATACTGAAATCGACCCCGTTCGCCGAACGTGATCACCATGCCACCCAAGACGAGCGGAAAGGCTGCGAAGAAAGCGGGCAAGGCCCAGAAGAACATCTCCAAGGGAGACAAGAAGAAGAAGCGCAGGAGGAAGGAGAGCTACGCAATCTACATCTACAAAGTGCTGAAGCAGGTGCACCCCGACACCGGAATCTCCAGCAAGGCCATGAGCATCATGAACAGCTTCGTCAACGATATTTTCGAGAGAATCGCCGCCGAAGCTTCTCGCCTGGCTCACTACAACAAGCGCTCCACCATCACCAGCCGGGAGGTGCAGACCGCCGTCAGGCTCTTGCTTCCCGGTGAGCTGGCCAAGCACGCCGTCTCCGAGGGGACCAAGGCCGTCACCAAGTACACCAGCTCAAAGTAAATTCCTCGACGGGATTGCTTTGATGCATCCTAACGGCCCTTCTAAGGGCCATGAAATAATCTTCAGTTTTCAAATACCCGACTGCGATGGGCAATCGTCAATACTCGGCCGCAAAGGACGTACATAAATAAACGTAAAAACCTGGGAAATTAGAGTCCCACGCTTTCCTCCGATTCACCAACTACTTACCTGGTGTGCACGCGCGCGGTTCACGAAAAAATAGAGTAAATGTAAAGGAGAAACTTATGACAATAAAAGATGGACGAATTTCTTACCTCCTATTCAAATATATTTTCTACTGCTATGCGTCTGCATTTGATGAAAATGACCGTCGAGATATTAAGGAAAAAATATTATATTCCCATGATTACTTCCCTTTCACCCAGTACTTTTCAAACCACTGACCTGCTATGCTCGTTTCTCAGACGTAAGCCTTGACTTACATGTCTCCCTCCGTCAAAAATAATATGGATTCACGGCGTCCGTCTCCCTCCGAAACTGGTACGCTTGTGGTCACGTTGCTCCTGCTTCACTTCCAGGGGCAGTAAATGACAGGTCCCCACATGCCCTTCCCACGCGGCCGTTTTTCCGCGAAGGCTAATTCCGCTTAACCTCCCGTCCCATCCGCTACGTCGTAAAACTCCTCGGGGGTTCAACGCGAGGAGGCAGGTAATGCGACCCGTCCTCGCCCCAAGTTTCTACGTTAACCAGAAAAGGGCTGTCGCAATGACCCACGTGGCATTCCGCACGAGGAAGAAATTTCTGTGGAAACCTCGCAAGCATAGAACGCAGCTGGGCAACAGCGTTCCTTGTACATTCACCAAGTCGTGACGAGCAGGCGTCGCAATAAACAAAATGGCGGGCAGTGAGCGCTTCCGTGGATTTTCCATTGTGCTAATTCTATCCAATCAATCAATTCCCAGAAACTATTTCTACGGAATGCATCGTCGTTAACAGCATATGGAATCAGCATCATTCGCACAAATAACAATTTATGTAATGGGCATCGGGTTTCCTTCTTGGAAAATCGCCATCTCGCTGAAACAATGTTGATAAACCTCCTCTGAACGAATCCCCCAAGTATTTTAAAGTCGATTGAGTGATTTTTCATCCTTTTCCGCAATTTTTTTTTTGCGATACTGCAACGATTTATCAGCAATTGATTACAAATGCATCGAGACAGACGTGACAAGTAGACCAGTTCTTTGATCACCATGCCTCCAAATGACCGATTCTTGTTATAGTTTTGAACCGGGGTCCCTTCCGCGGGACACGACTCATTCCCCTTCTTTTGAACGAAATTAACCTTTCCAGAAATCTTTACTTGTCTTGTCACGCCACAGAACAGAAAATGTTTCTCTAGGCAAAAGTTAAATGGTCCCAGTCCCAACTTACCCGCTAATTTTATTACGTTGATACACAAGGGATGGAAGGACATACGTTAATGTTGTTTATTTCTTTGCGGGATTAGGGAAATGAAATCTAGGGAAAAGAGGTCGAAGTTTGACGTGAAAGAGAAATCTTTAAAATTAGCGGCCGGTATAATCATTTATGAGATGATTGCATAACGTTTTCATTAAGGCGACTCTTCCTACAAGTGCATTTCTGACGAAAAAGGTTGCCGCATGTGCCTACCTGTCCGTCCTTTTAGCATTTCAACTTTCTGCAAATTTGGTGAAAATCTTTACCGCATTAGCCCCATTGAAGAATCCACCCCGGCCGCATTTTGACACTAGGTACACGAGATCGTCACTTCACCGTATTCGACAACCGATTTCCCGCAGTGGCGTTAACCGAAGGACGCTCGGCTTTGAGGACAATAGTGATTCGTGAAGCGATATTTAATCAGATTCATCTAGTAACAGTGGCCGGGAATGGAATGGAATAACGTCCTTGCCTAGGCAACTTAGTAACATACAACTTAACTACGGACGGGAGAAAATGCCGACGAGCCGTGAAGCGGTGTAAATTTCATAACGATCGTGTGATTTTAAGACTCATGATATACACCATGACGATTAATTACCTTAGCAGTTGTGGTGATGCTTAATCACCGGGATATCATGTAATGTCATACCAGTCACAGCGAGGCGTTAATACTTAACATTGAACTTTGTCAAATTTGTGTAGTTGAAATCACCCTTATGACATCTGTTAATAAATTCATCCACACAGAGTACCAAATTAGTAAAATATCTCGGGTACGCAGCGATATGTAAACGGAGACAGTTTTTTTTTCAAAATCTCGGAATGGATGACAAACGTCCTCCATTAGCGAACATTTATGACAGTCATCACCTACCTCCTGCCGTGATAATGTCAAATTTTGCAATGCAACTACTGGTAATAAGAATGATTAAATTCGAGTCAACTAGTGTTACTTTCGAATAACGTTCCCCCATTGACACAACTGTCATTTACATATGAACACTAGAAACTAACACACACGAACGTGCACATAGACCTACGCAACCTTCAGTCGTCTACTTCATCGTGAGTGGATTGAATCCTCTTAACTCCTGATTGACTTTCGCTTCACATTGCAATGATCCCAGATTGGCCGGGGAAAAGACGACTATTTGTTTTCCTGTTCACTGGAATGCTTATTTCGTATCTTTTATGGTGATGTGCTAGGTACCAGACAGCTTAAAATTGTTAATCATCGTTCTTTTATTACTCGTGACGATAAAGTTGCTTCCGCATCGCTAAGAACCTCAAGGAATCAACAATGAACGGGGATGAAATATTTGATGGGTCCACATGTATTGATTAAGTAATGCAGAACGAAGTAGATACTGAGTAATTGAATTAACACAGGGGCTTCTTCGAGACAGAACCGAGAAATGATGTTCCGTGAACTGTCGACGGTGATAGAGTTCCACGAAAGAGAGGTCGTAGAGGAATGAACGGTTCCGGCTGTTAATGCCGCCCCTAGTCCCCCCAACCCCGCAAGCACTGGAAACCAGCCTGGATCCCTGATTACGATCCCAGGAAAAATCGTGTTCAAGTCTTTCCTACGCCAGATAGTATAATCTGTCATCACTATTGAACGCCGCATCACGCCCCGACGGCTTTTTCCCACGTTTTTTTTATTTATTCACAGGAATGTTTTCCAGGTAAGGGCTATTCACTCTACCTTATCCGTCAATCACTATCCCGACCCTCGAAAGTTATAAGGAAAAGTCGACCATTGCTCTAATGAAAGATATTATTCCAACGGCATGGAGGTAAAAAACAAGATCCATATGCTTGACACACATTATGTCGATTGGAAACAAGTGGAAACGATGTGAAATTAGGTTGGAAGCAACTGAAAAATATTGTGACACGAATACAAGCCGTCATAGCTCCGCAACTACGACGAAAGGGATGTGGATATTATTGAGTTAAACGCATCTGTCCTATTTGCTTATGGCGATTCCCATCGTAATGATCGCGCATACAATCCCGCGATGCGCCCTATTTTCGCCGTTTCCGTGAATAAGACGTACGGCGGGGGATGTGTACCGAGCGAAATTGCCGACACGAATTACGTACGCTTACGAGAGCCTGGTTTTCAAGGAGTCGCTTTCACGTTGACTACGTCCCCGAGGTATCCCATCACACAGGGTCATTTAACGTGACATACAGCGTGTGTGTGGGAGGGATTTTTTTTTTTAAGGTCGTAGGGGTGTATTCCGTAACTTGACGGCACCGTGGAGAAAAGCACATCCAACGCATCGCACAGATAAGGAAGGTTAATAAAAGAAATGTACGCGATAACAAGTCGACGGCAGACGACTCTCCTCTTCGAAAGACGTGCAAGGAAACTAGGGTAGACATCCGCGGAAACGTGGATGTGGCGCCGTTTCAACGACAATAAGAGTTTTCCCGTGATGAAGTATCATTTCGTTTCCGATGACATGCCGGTTGCTACAAATTCATCATCCCGCAACGAGGTACCGACGTCCGAAGCCGTTGGAGACGGAGCAAACTCGTCACGGCCGGGTCGCCACTGCGCGCCCTCGGCTACTACATTGTTTTTCCCGCCCGCTCACGGGGCTAAAGCATAATTCGGCGCCATCCTCGACTTTGTTGTACGTGAACTTTGACGTCCCATTCGCGTGCGTACAGTTCATTTCTTTTTCCCCTTCGGCCACCCCATGCAACCATTTCGAAGCCCACGCGGACGCGTCGTAAGGCGTGCGCTTAACGGGTGACTCCGTCTCCATTTGCGACTCGATAATCCTTTCCCACGGGCGCGGGAGGTGGGTGCGTCGCGACGCCCCCGAGTCGTCGAAAAATGCATAAACGTCCGCTTACGGGACAGGCACCGGGGAGGAACAGGAGGAAGGTTTGACAGGCGCCGAGTCAGGGGGAAGGCGTCCGAAGGGACCGTCTTCTCGGGGCCGCTTTCCGCGGCCGGCGCGCGGCCCACCGGGTCGCGAGCGCGTCCAATACCAGGTGAAGGATGGCCTCGAACGTACGTTACCTCGGATCTCGAGGAATCGACCCCGGTAGAAACGTGTGCAACGTTTATTCCCGGGTACGCCTTCGACAGGACGACAACCCGTATTTTGACGACCCGCTGCACACGAACTGGGCTCGCCAAACGCCTGGCGCCGCCACGGCCGACAGGGTGGAACCCTGACGGGCGCCGCGGCGCAAGGCGCCCTCGTTACGCGCCCCCGACACTCTCCGAAACGCGAAAGTCGGAGGAGGAGTGGAGTACAAACAATCCGAGAAGCGCACCGGAGGCGAGAGGAAGAGATCGTATTTTGCTCCGAAATGGTACGATAGCAAGGTGGACTTTCGTATGAAATCCATGTCTTGGTAATTTTCTCTTTCTATCATCACGCAGCAGCCGATAACATGGCAGACGCAGCATCTGGAGCAGCGGCAGCCGCACCACCGGCAGCCCAGCCTTCGGGCACCGTCGCAGTAAAACCCCTGCCTTCTTCAGGAACCTCCGCGGCTTCCAAGAAGGCCAGCAAGGGCGGAGCAGCCAAGAAGGCTCGCGCAAAGCCGTCGCACCCGCCCACTTCCGAGATGGTTAACAACGCAGTCAAGGGCCTCAAGGAGCGCGGTGGCTCTTCCCTTCAAGCCATCAAGAAGTACATCGCAGCCAGCTACAAAGTGGACGCCGAGAGGCTCTCGCCTTTCATCAAGAAGTACCTCAAGGCGGCCGTCACCGCCGGAACTCTCGTCCAGACCAAGGGAAAGGGCGCCTCAGGTTCCTTCAAGCTGAGCCACAGCAAGAAGGCCGCACCCGCGGCAGCCAGCGGGACGACCAAGGCGAAAAAGGTCGTCAAGAAGACGGGAGTAAAGAAACCGAAAGCGGTCGGAGCCAAGAAGTCCTCCGAGAAGGCGTCCAGTGGCACCAAGAGGTCCGCGCCCAAGGAGCGAAGCAAGTCCGCGCCACCAGCCAAGAAGGCGAAGAAGGCGGCGGACAAGCCAAAGAAGAAGCCGGCGGCTGGGAAACCCGCCGCCAAGGCGGCAAAGTCCCCGTCGAAGGCGAAAAAGGCGGCCACCAAACCCAAGACCCCCAAGCCCAAGAAGACGCCCACCAAGGCCAAGCCCGCCGCCAAGAAACCTTCCGCCGCCCAGAAAAAGAAGTGAACCATCACTGCTTCGCCACCGGCGCACCTAGGACAGCAGACAGCGTCCAATCTCGGTCCTTTTTAGGACCATCATGTCTTCCAAAGATGCTTGCCACTCAATGCCCACGCCACTGAGCACGCCCAAAGTTAACATTTATCATGATTAATGCCATGCAAAAACAACGGTCCTATTTAAAATTGATGATGCGACATGGACGGACGAAAAAAAAAATTAAGAATAACATTCATAGAACGTGTAAAATGAACAACACGTCACGGAGTATTGTTTTCTTTTCGTTAAGCGCGTCAGGTAAGCATCGCACGAACTTTTATTTCATCTCATTTCATGCGTAGCCGTGCAAACGCACTTGCCATGCGCAAAGGAAATTTCATGTCGTCCATCATTCCAATGGATTTACATCGTCGTTAATTATTGTGCGATCGTGCTAAATTCAAACTTTTAAGTATGTACTGGTCCTGAAAAGGACCTTTGTTTTTCGGCCGAAAGTAGCTTTCTAAGCTCGCTCTCCGCGGATACGGCGGGCCAGCTGGATGTCCTTGGGCATGATGGTCACACGCTTAGCGTGGATGGCGCAGAGGTTGGTGTCCTCAAAGAGACCCACTAGGTAAGCCTCGCTGGCCTCCTGGAGAGCCATGACGGCGGAGCTCTGGAACCGAAGATCGGTCTTGAAGTCCTGGGCGATCTCACGCACCAGGCGCTGGAAGGGCAGCTTGCGGATGAGGAGCTCCGTGCTCTTCTGGTATCTCCTGATCTCACGAAGGGCCACGGTACCGGGGCGGTACCTGTGGGGCTTCTTGACGCCTCCCGTCGCCGGCGCGCTCTTGCGAGCGGCCTTGGTGGCCAGCTGCTTCCTCGGGGCCTTTCCTCCGGTGGACTTGCGGGCTGTCTGCTTCGTACGTGCCATTTCTGCGATCTGTAAAAAGCCGGGTCAACGCCGTCTTTTAAGCACTTCCGAGAATGGCGCCAGATAGTACGGGCGACGCTGATTGGTGGAGAGGTCGGGTACGTCATCGCCGCGGCGGCGACGTTTATAAATACCGGCGAAGGTGCATTTCAGGTCATCAGACAGCAGCCCTTACTACGAGCAGACTACAGAGATGACTGGACGCGGCAAGGGAGGAAAAGGCCTGGGAAAGGGAGGAGCCAAACGTCATCGCAAAGTTCTCCGCGATAACATCCAGGGCATCACCAAGCCGGCCATCCGCCGTCTCGCCCGCCGAGGTGGAGTGAAGCGTATCTCCGGACTCATCTACGAGGAGACGCGCGGTGTGCTCAAGGTGTTCCTTGAGAACGTTATTCGTGACGCCGTCACCTACACCGAACACGCCAAGAGGAAGACCGTCACAGCCATGGACGTCGTGTACGCACTCAAGAGACAGGGCCGCACTCTCTACGGGTTTGGCGGTTAGACACGACGCGACGGGATCGCCATCCGACACCCGGCGTACGTCGATAAAAAAGGTCCTTCTAAGGACCAATACAATGTTCAGAGATGGAGCTAATCCTTTGCCATAACGGAACGAAAAATTATTCGCTATAGCGTATGTGACGGCGATAAATAGTAAAGTAAGACCTGTTCGAGCGCACAGGAAAAATGGCGGTGATAATAGAGTTGAAATTGTATGAGCCTTTACCGACGTTAAAGACATTGTCAGCGAATCGGAATAAGCACGTGGCAACGGACTGGCGACAATGTATATCGCGCCGTTGCAACCGTACATGAATAAGCACGTGGCAACGGACTGGCGACAATGTGTATCGCGCCGTTGCAACCATACATGTTAACAAGAAATAACGTAGTTAAGCGGCAGATTGCAGGTGAAATTTTATGACAGACTATGAAATACATTGTAAACGAAGCAGTGTCACCTTCAATCATTCTTCGTTGCATTTCAGCACAAACGCTTTCACTTTTTATACGCTTTATTTCCCATCGTTTACCTTAGCCCAATTATAGCTCCACGTTTCATTCGCTATGCTTATTACGTTTATTGTTATTATTATTTTTTTCACATGACATTTATCGCGTACATCTCTCTAGTATGTTCTGGTCCTGAAAAGGACCTTTTATGCGCACAGCGTGATGCTTATGCCTTCTTCTCAGTCTTCTTGGGCAGGAGCACCGCCTGGATGTTCGGAAGGACACCTCCCTGAGCGATGGTAACGCCCGACAGGAGCTTATTCAACTCCTCGTCGTTGCGGATGGCCAACTGCAAGTGACGAGGGATGATTCTCGTCTTCTTGTTGTCCCTGGCAGCGTTACCGGCCAACTCGAGGACTTCCGCGGCCAGGTACTCCATGACGGCGGCCAAGTAGACTGGGGCACCGGCACCAACACGCTCGGCATAGTTCCCCTTGCGGAGCAGACGGTGGATACGACCGACCGGAAACTGAAGACCGGCCCTGCTGGAGCGGGACTTGGACTTCCCCTTCACTTTTCCTCCCTTTCCTCGTCCGGACATGGCTGAATGCTTCTTTATCTGGTAGTGCTGTCTAATCGCTGTCAGACTCCTGGGCGCATTTATATAGGCTGCCGCCGTCCTAGCGACGCCACATCATGCTTTTACGTGATTGGTCGTCGAGGAGATTCGGCTCACGGAACGGACCAGGGGTACATAAGCAGGCGACTGATGTTCGGCGAAAATACTGAAATCGACCCCGTTCGCCGAACGTGATCACCATGCCACCCAAGACGAGCGGAAAGGCTGCGAAGAAAGCGGGCAAGGCCCAGAAGAACATCTCCAAGGGAGACAAGAAGAAGAAGCGCAGGAGGAAGGAGAGCTACGCAATCTACATCTACAAAGTGCTGAAGCAGGTGCACCCCGACACCGGAATCTCCAGCAAGGCCATGAGCATCATGAACAGCTTCGTCAACGATATTTTCGAGAGAATCGCCGCCGAAGCTTCTCGCCTGGCTCACTACAACAAGCGCTCCACCATCACCAGCCGGGAGGTGCAGACCGCCGTCAGGCTCTTGCTTCCCGGTGAGCTGGCCAAGCACGCCGTCTCCGAGGGGACCAAGGCCGTCACCAAGTACACCAGCTCAAAGTAAATTCCTCGACGGGATTGCTTTGATGCATCCTAACGGCCCTTCTAAGGGCCATGAAATAATCTTCAGTTTTCAAATACCCGACTGCGATGGGCAATCGTCAATACTCGGCCGCAAAGGACGTACATAAATAAACGTAAAAACCTGGGAAATTAGAGTCCCACGCTTTCCTCCGATTCACCAACTACTTACCTGGTGTGCACGCGCGCGGTTCACGAAAAAATAGAGTAAATGTAAAGGAGAAACTTATGACAATAAAAGATGGACGAATTTCTTACCTCCTATTCAAATATATTTTCTACTGCTATGCGTCTGCATTTGATGAAAATGACCGTCGAGATATTAAGGAAAAAATATTATATTCCCATGATTACTTCCCTTTCACCCAGTACTTTTCAAACCACTGACCTGCTATGCTCGTTTCTCAGACGTAAGCCTTGACTTACATGTCTCCCTCCGTCAAAAATAATATGGATTCACGGCGTCCGTCTCCCTCCGAAACTGGTACGCTTGTGGTCACGTTGCTCCTGCTTCACTTCCAGGGGCAGTAAATGACAGGTCCCCACATGCCCTTCCCACGCGGCCGTTTTTCCGCGAAGGCTAATTCCGCTTAACCTCCCGTCCCATCCGCTACGTCGTAAAACTCCTCGGGGGTTCAACGCGAGGAGGCAGGTAATGCGACCCGTCCTCGCCCCAAGTTTCTACGTTAACCAGAAAAGGGCTGTCGCAATGACCCACGTGGCATTCCGCACGAGGAAGAAATTTCTGTGGAAACCTCGCAAGCATAGAACGCAGCTGGGCAACAGCGTTCCTTGTACATTCACCAAGTCGTGACGAGCAGGCGTCGCAATAAACAAAATGGCGGGCAGTGAGCGCTTCCGTGGATTTTCCATTGTGCTAATTCTATCCAATCAATCAATTCCCAGAAACTATTTCTACGGAATGCATCGTCGTTAACAGCATATGGAATCAGCATCATTCGCACAAATAACAATTTATGTAATGGGCATCGGGTTTCCTTCTTGGAAAATCGCCATCTCGCTGAAACAATGTTGATAAACCTCCTCTGAACGAATCCCCCAAGTATTTTAAAGTCGATTGAGTGATTTTTCATCCTTTTCCGCAATTTTTTTTTTGCGATACTGCAACGATTTATCAGCAATTGATTACAAATGCATCGAGACAGACGTGACAAGTAGACCAGTTCTTTGATCACCATGCCTCCAAATGACCGATTCTTGTTATAGTTTTGAACCGGGGTCCCTTCCGCGGGACACGACTCATTCCCCTTCTTTTGAACGAAATTAACCTTTCCAGAAATCTTTACTTGTCTTGTCACGCCACAGAACAGAAAATGTTTCTCTAGGCAAAAGTTAAATGGTCCCAGTCCCAACTTACCCGCTAATTTTATTACGTTGATACACAAGGGATGGAAGGACATACGTTAATGTTGTTTATTTCTTTGCGGGATTAGGGAAATGAAATCTAGGGAAAAGAGGTCGAAGTTTGACGTGAAAGAGAAATCTTTAAAATTAGCGGCCGGTATAATCATTTATGAGATGATTGCATAACGTTTTCATTAAGGCGACTCTTCCTACAAGTGCATTTCTGACGAAAAAGGTTGCCGCATGTGCCTACCTGTCCGTCCTTTTAGCATTTCAACTTTCTGCAAATTTGGTGAAAATCTTTACCGCATTAGCCCCATTGAAGAATCCACCCCGGCCGCATTTTGACACTAGGTACACGAGATCGTCACTTCACCGTATTCGACAACCGATTTCCCGCAGTGGCGTTAACCGAAGGACGCTCGGCTTTGAGGACAATAGTGATTCGTGAAGCGATATTTAATCAGATTCATCTAGTAACAGTGGCCGGGAATGGAATGGAATAACGTCCTTGCCTAGGCAACTTAGTAACATACAACTTAACTACGGACGGGAGAAAATGCCGACGAGCCGTGAAGCGGTGTAAATTTCATAACGATCGTGTGATTTTAAGACTCATGATATACACCATGACGATTAATTACCTTAGCAGTTGTGGTGATGCTTAATCACCGGGATATCATGTAATGTCATACCAGTCACAGCGAGGCGTTAATACTTAACATTGAACTTTGTCAAATTTGTGTAGTTGAAATCACCCTTATGACATCTGTTAATAAATTCATCCACACAGAGTACCAAATTAGTAAAATATCTCGGGTACGCAGCGATATGTAAACGGAGACAGTTTTTTTTTCAAAATCTCGGAATGGATGACAAACGTCCTCCATTAGCGAACATTTATGACAGTCATCACCTACCTCCTGCCGTGATAATGTCAAATTTTGCAATGCAACTACTGGTAATAAGAATGATTAAATTCGAGTCAACTAGTGTTACTTTCGAATAACGTTCCCCCATTGACACAACTGTCATTTACATATGAACACTAGAAACTAACACACACGAACGTGCACATAGACCTACGCAACCTTCAGTCGTCTACTTCATCGTGAGTGGATTGAATCCTCTTAACTCCTGATTGACTTTCGCTTCACATTGCAATGATCCCAGATTGGCCGGGGAAAAGACGACTATTTGTTTTCCTGTTCACTGGAATGCTTATTTCGTATCTTTTATGGTGATGTGCTAGGTACCAGACAGCTTAAAATTGTTAATCATCGTTCTTTTATTACTCGTGACGATAAAGTTGCTTCCGCATCGCTAAGAACCTCAAGGAATCAACAATGAACGGGGATGAAATATTTGATGGGTCCACATGTATTGATTAAGTAATGCAGAACGAAGTAGATACTGAGTAATTGAATTAACACAGGGGCTTCTTCGAGACAGAACCGAGAAATGATGTTCCGTGAACTGTCGACGGTGATAGAGTTCCACGAAAGAGAGGTCGTAGAGGAATGAACGGTTCCGGCTGTTAATGCCGCCCCTAGTCCCCCCAACCCCGCAAGCACTGGAAACCAGCCTGGATCCCTGATTACGATCCCAGGAAAAATCGTGTTCAAGTCTTTCCTACGCCAGATAGTATAATCTGTCATCACTATTGAACGCCGCATCACGCCCCGACGGCTTTTTCCCACGTTTTTTTTATTTATTCACAGGAATGTTTTCCAGGTAAGGGCTATTCACTCTACCTTATCCGTCAATCACTATCCCGACCCTCGAAAGTTATAAGGAAAAGTCGACCATTGCTCTAATGAAAGATATTATTCCAACGGCATGGAGGTAAAAAACAAGATCCATATGCTTGACACACATTATGTCGATTGGAAACAAGTGGAAACGATGTGAAATTAGGTTGGAAGCAACTGAAAAATATTGTGACACGAATACAAGCCGTCATAGCTCCGCAACTACGACGAAAGGGATGTGGATATTATTGAGTTAAACGCATCTGTCCTATTTGCTTATGGCGATTCCCATCGTAATGATCGCGCATACAATCCCGCGATGCGCCCTATTTTCGCCGTTTCCGTGAATAAGACGTACGGCGGGGGATGTGTACCGAGCGAAATTGCCGACACGAATTACGTACGCTTACGAGAGCCTGGTTTTCAAGGAGTCGCTTTCACGTTGACTACGTCCCCGAGGTATCCCATCACACAGGGTCATTTAACGTGACATACAGCGTGTGTGTGGGAGGGATTTTTTTTTTTAAGGTCGTAGGGGTGTATTCCGTAACTTGACGGCACCGTGGAGAAAAGCACATCCAACGCATCGCACAGATAAGGAAGGTTAATAAAAGAAATGTACGCGATAACAAGTCGACGGCAGACGACTCTCCTCTTCGAAAGACGTGCAAGGAAACTAGGGTAGACATCCGCGGAAACGTGGATGTGGCGCCGTTTCAACGACAATAAGAGTTTTCCCGTGATGAAGTATCATTTCGTTTCCGATGACATGCCGGTTGCTACAAATTCATCATCCCGCAACGAGGTACCGACGTCCGAAGCCGTTGGAGACGGAGCAAACTCGTCACGGCCGGGTCGCCACTGCGCGCCCTCGGCTACTACATTGTTTTTCCCGCCCGCTCACGGGGCTAAAGCATAATTCGGCGCCATCCTCGACTTTGTTGTACGTGAACTTTGACGTCCCATTCGCGTGCGTACAGTTCATTTCTTTTTCCCCTTCGGCCACCCCATGCAACCATTTCGAAGCCCACGCGGACGCGTCGTAAGGCGTGCGCTTAACGGGTGACTCCGTCTCCATTTGCGACTCGATAATCCTTTCCCACGGGCGCGGGAGGTGGGTGCGTCGCGACGCCCCCGAGTCGTCGAAAAATGCATAAACGTCCGCTTACGGGACAGGCACCGGGGAGGAACAGGAGGAAGGTTTGACAGGCGCCGAGTCAGGGGGAAGGCGTCCGAAGGGACCGTCTTCTCGGGGCCGCTTTCCGCGGCCGGCGCGCGGCCCACCGGGTCGCGAGCGCGTCCAATACCAGGTGAAGGATGGCCTCGAACGTACGTTACCTCGGATCTCGAGGAATCGACCCCGGTAGAAACGTGTGCAACGTTTATTCCCGGGTACGCCTTCGACAGGACGACAACCCGTATTTTGACGACCCGCTGCACACGAACTGGGCTCGCCAAACGCCTGGCGCCGCCACGGCCGACAGGGTGGAACCCTGACGGGCGCCGCGGCGCAAGGCGCCCTCGTTACGCGCCCCCGACACTCTCCGAAACGCGAAAGTCGGAGGAGGAGTGGAGTACAAACAATCCGAGAAGCGCACCGGAGGCGAGAGGAAGAGATCGTATTTTGCTCCGAAATGGTACGATAGCAAGGTGGACTTTCGTAAGAAATCCATGTCTTGGTAATTTTCTCTTTCTATCATCACGCAGCAGCCGATAACATGGCAGACGCAGCATCTGGAGCAGCGGCAGCCGCACCACCGGCAGCCCAGCCTTCGGGCACCGTCGCAGTAAAACCCCTGCCTTCTTCAGGAACCTCCGCGGCTTCCAAGAAGGCCAGCAAGGGCGGAGCAGCCAAGAAGGCTCGCGCAAAGCCGTCGCACCCGCCCACTTCCGAGATGGTTAACAACGCAGTCAAGGGCCTCAAGGAGCGCGGTGGCTCTTCCCTTCAAGCCATCAAGAAGTACATCGCAGCCAGCTACAAAGTGGACGCCGAGAGGCTCTCGCCTTTCATCAAGAAGTACCTCAAGGCGGCCGTCACCGCCGGAACTCTCGTCCAGACCAAGGGAAAGGGCGCCTCAGGTTCCTTCAAGCTGAGCCACAGCAAGAAGGCCGCACCCGCGGCAGCCAGCGGGACGACCAAGGCGAAAAAGGTCGTCAAGAAGACGGGAGTAAAGAAACCGAAAGCGGTCGGAGCCAAGAAGTCCTCCGAGAAGGCGTCCAGTGGCACCAAGAGGTCCGCGCCCAAGGAGCGAAGCAAGTCCGCGCCACCAGCCAAGAAGGCGAAGAAGGCGGCGGACAAGCCAAAGAAGAAGCCGGCGGCTGGGAAACCCGCCGCCAAGGCGGCAAAGTCCCCGTCGAAGGCGAAAAAGGCGGCCACCAAACCCAAGACCCCCAAGCCCAAGAAGACGCCCACCAAGGCCAAGCCCGCCGCCAAGAAACCTTCCGCCGCCCAGAAAAAGAAGTGAACCATCACTGCTTCGCCACCGGCGCACCTAGGACAGCAGACAGCGTCCAATCTCGGTCCTTTTTAGGACCATCATGTCTTCCAAAGATGCTTGCCACTCAATGCCCACGCCACTGAGCACGCCCAAAGTTAACATTTATCATGATTAATGCCATGCAAAAACAACGGTCCTATTTAAAATTGATGATGCGACATGGACGGACGAAAAAAAAAATTAAGAATAACATTCATAGAACGTGTAAAATGAACAACACGTCACGGAGTATTGTTTTCTTTTCGTTAAGCGCGTCAGGTAAGCATCGCACGAACTTTTATTTCATCTCATTTCATGCGTAGCCGTGCAAACGCACTTGCCATGCGCAAAGGAAATTTCATGTCGTCCATCATTCCAATGGATTTACATCGTCGTTAATTATTGTGCGATCGTGCTAAATTCAAACTTTTAAGTATGTACTGGTCCTGAAAAGGACCTTTGTTTTTCGGCCGAAAGTAGCTTTCTAAGCTCGCTCTCCGCGGATACGGCGGGCCAGCTGGATGTCCTTGGGCATGATGGTCACACGCTTAGCGTGGATGGCGCAGAGGTTGGTGTCCTCAAAGAGACCCACTAGGTAAGCCTCGCTGGCCTCCTGGAGAGCCATGACGGCGGAGCTCTGGAACCGAAGATCGGTCTTGAAGTCCTGGGCGATCTCACGCACCAGGCGCTGGAAGGGCAGCTTGCGGATGAGGAGCTCCGTGCTCTTCTGGTATCTCCTGATCTCACGAAGGGCCACGGTACCGGGGCGGTACCTGTGGGGCTTCTTGACGCCTCCCGTCGCCGGCGCGCTCTTGCGAGCGGCCTTGGTGGCCAGCTGCTTCCTCGGGGCCTTTCCTCCGGTGGACTTGCGGGCTGTCTGCTTCGTACGTGCCATTTCTGCGATCTGTAAAAAGCCGGGTCAACGCCGTCTTTTAAGCACTTCCGAGAATGGCGCCAGATAGTACGGGCGACGCTGATTGGTGGAGAGGTCGGGTACGTCATCGCCGCGGCGGCGACGTTTATAAATACCGGCGAAGGTGCATTTCAGGTCATCAGACAGCAGCCCTTACTACGAGCAGACTACAGAGATGACTGGACGCGGCAAGGGAGGAAAAGGCCTGGGAAAGGGAGGAGCCAAACGTCATCGCAAAGTTCTCCGCGATAACATCCAGGGCATCACCAAGCCGGCCATCCGCCGTCTCGCCCGCCGAGGTGGAGTGAAGCGTATCTCCGGACTCATCTACGAGGAGACGCGCGGTGTGCTCAAGGTGTTCCTTGAGAACGTTATTCGTGACGCCGTCACCTACACCGAACACGCCAAGAGGAAGACCGTCACAGCCATGGACGTCGTGTACGCACTCAAGAGACAGGGCCGCACTCTCTACGGGTTTGGCGGTTAGACACGACGCGACGGGATCGCCATCCGACACCCGGCGTACGTCGATAAAAAAGGTCCTTCTAAGGACCAATACAATGTTCAGAGATGGAGCTAATCCTTTGCCATAACGGAACGAAAAATTATTCGCTATAGCGTATGTGACGGCGATAAATAGTAAAGTAAGACCTGTTCGAGCGCACAGGAAAAATGGCGGTGATAATAGAGTTGAAATTGTATGAGCCTTTACCGACGTTAAAGACATTGTCAGCGAATCGGAATAAGCACGTGGCAACGGACTGGCGACAATGTATATCGCGCCGTTGCAACCGTACATGAATAAGCACGTGGCAACGGACTGGCGACAATGTGTATCGCGCCGTTGCAACCATACATGTTAACAAGAAATAACGTAGTTAAGCGGCAGATTGCAGGTGAAATTTTATGACAGACTATGAAATACATTGTAAACGAAGCAGTGTCACCTTCAATCATTCTTCGTTGCATTTCAGCACAAACGCTTTCACTTTTTATACGCTTTATTTCCCATCGTTTACCTTAGCCCAATTATAGCTCCACGTTTCATTCGCTATGCTTATTACGTTTATTGTTATTATTATTTTTTTCACATGACATTTATCGCGTACATCTCTCTAGTATGTTCTGGTCCTGAAAAGGACCTTTTATGCGCACAGCGTGATGCTTATGCCTTCTTCTCAGTCTTCTTGGGCAGGAGCACCGCCTGGATGTTCGGAAGGACACCTCCCTGAGCGATGGTAACGCCCGACAGGAGCTTATTCAACTCCTCGTCGTTGCGGATGGCCAACTGCAAGTGACGAGGGATGATTCTCGTCTTCTTGTTGTCCCTGGCAGCGTTACCGGCCAACTCGAGGACTTCCGCGGCCAGGTACTCCATGACGGCGGCCAAGTAGACTGGGGCACCGGCACCAACACGCTCGGCATAGTTCCCCTTGCGGAGCAGACGGTGGATACGACCGACCGGAAACTGAAGACCGGCCCTGCTGGAGCGGGACTTGGACTTCCCCTTCACTTTTCCTCCCTTTCCTCGTCCGGACATGGCTGAATGCTTCTTTATCTGGTAGTGCTGTCTAATCGCTGTCAGACTCCTGGGCGCATTTATATAGGCTGCCGCCGTCCTAGCGACGCCACATCATGCTTTTACGTGATTGGTCGTCGAGGAGATTCGGCTCACGGAACGGACCAGGGGTACATAAGCAGGCGACTGATGGCCGAATCCTTCAGCCCCTCTGCCTGAATCGGCCTATATCATTTATTACCCCATCAGAACCAACTCATATACCCCCCCAATCGAGAGCTCGCAGCGACATCCTTGACTTTGCAATTTCCCTAAACCTACCCAGAATAAATCCTCCGTCCGTCATCAACGCTTTAAACTCCGACCACCTACCAATTTTATTCCACATTCCTCTAGCAACTGAAATTGACGTTCTTCCCTCCAAGCAACTGACTGACTGGCACCGATTCCCGGACACCCTTCGCTCCACAATTGACCCAATGTCCCCACTAGACAACCCTTCCTATGAAGAACTAAACACACGGGCCATACAAATAACCGACTCCCTCCTAAGTGCCCTAAGCAAAATCACCCGCACCGTCCCCAACAAGAAACACACTCATAACCGTAAGCTCCCTCCATACATTAAATCCCTCATCAATGCAAGAAACCACAAACGCAGACTTTGGCAACACTCTAGACTCCCCCAACACAAACATGAATACACTCATCTCAGCAATAAAGTAAAGACCGAAATCAGTAAAATTAGATCAAATGAATGGGAGACACATCTGGCAACACTTAACTTTGAAGACAATTCCCTCTGGAAAATTTCTCGATCTCTAAGGAAACCAAACAAAATTTTTTGCCCCCCCCTAAAACACAACAACAACTTCATCTTTGACCCAAAACACAAATCTGAAATACAAGCAGACTTTCTCCAGCATACAATGACGCAAGACGACTCTCCCTCTAACATGGAAGACAAAATTGACGAAGCCCTTCAGCTCCTACCTCACAATCCTCCTGACTTACCTCCAATAACAGACTCCTTAGAAATTAAGGAAATTCTACAATCTTTGCCATCCAACAAATCCCCGGGACTTGACAACATTACCAATACCCTGTTAAAATCCGCCTCGACAGTTCCCAAATTCCTCCTTTCCCTCGCCGATCTCTTTAACCACTGCTACTTACAATCCTACTTCCCAAAAACCTGGAAAACAGGCAAAGTCATACTAATCCCAAAACCAGGCAAAGACCCAACCATTCCTGGCAACAGCAGACCAATCACCCTACTCTCAAATCTTTCCAAAGTATTCGAAAAAATAATTCTCAACCACCTGGTATCCCATGCATCCTCCAACAACATTTTACGCCCGGACCAGCTCGGCTTTCGGCAAAATACATCTTCCATCCACCAGATCTTGCGGCTGGTCGAAGCAATAAGCCGAGGATTCACTCGTCGTCGCCCAACAGACGCGGTGTTCCTGGATGTCGCCCGAGCTTTTGATAGGGTGTGGCACAAAGGCCTACTGTATAAATTAACCATTAACAATTTTCCGCCTCCATTAATCCGCCTATTGAAAAATTATCTCAACCGCCGTAAATTCACAGTCGCCTATGGAACAGCTACATCAACAGTGCGTCCGGCAACCGCGGGTGTCCCGCAAGGATCCCTGCTTAGTCCTTTACTATTCAACATTTACGTCAATGACCTACCAACATCAAAATTCACACAAACCCACATGTATGCAGACGACACAGCCATCTCCGCCACTTCACGTTCCTCTGACTACAACATACGTAAACTTAACGGCCACCTTACCAAAATACACCGCTGGACAAAAACATGGAAACTACAGATCAACCCAACAAAAAGCACACATGTACACTTCGAACGCGGACGCAAACATGACACCAAAAACTCTCCGAGAATTAACAAAACTCCTATTCCAAGGGCCCCAAACCATCGTTTCCTGGGTGTAATATTGGACCGAACTCTCACCTATCAGGATCACCTATCCCATTGCAAAACCATGGCACTCATAGCCAGAAATAAACTCCTAAGTCTGTTCACCGAAAACTCTCCATTGTCCCACCCCACTAGAATTCGCTTATATAAAGCTATTATCCGCCCGAAACTACTATATGGTTGTGAAATATTTGCAGCAAACAAAAGTATTAGAAAATCCTTGGAGATATTCCAAAATAAAACCCTTCGCCTGTTACTAAATCTCTCCAGATGCACCCATATGCAGCATGTGCGCTTAGCCCATAAACTCCCCACAGTTACCACATTTATCAACACCACAGTTAAGAAGTTTCAAAAAAGGTTAAAATTAACAAACAATCCCCTCCTTGTAAATATATGGGACTACGAAATACCACGTAATCTTACAATAAGACTGCCTAAACAAATCACTCGTCTATGAGTCTATCCTATCTTCTTTCTTCTTCACTAATTGTAAGTAGATTATAAGTAGTATGTAACAAATTATCTTTTGATATCACTCGTTTGTTAAAATTTAATTAAAAAAAAAAAAAAAAAAAAAAAAAAAACCATTGTAAAGAATTCGGAAATAAAAGGAGAAAACCAGATTTAAAAAAAAAAAAAAAAAAAAAAAAAAAAGAGGAAAAAAAAAAAAGAGAGAAAAAGAAAATAGAAAACAACAGAAAAAAAAAAAATAATTATGATATATAAAAATGATAAATTTAAAAAAAAAAATCAAAAATAACAATAAAAATTTAAAAAAAAAAAAAAAAAAAAATGGAAAGCAAATCCTTTATATTCCTTTTTCTGTAAATTTAAGGTGCTAACATTATATCTTTTTTCAATTGCATTTGTCTTTTCATATCCAAACATGTTCTTACTTAACTTCATGCAAGAATTGTAAATACCTTAATTTAGACTTTAAGCTTCATCTTCACACAAACAACACTAGAAACGTACAGATACCACACACGTCACTGCAAGATGGACTTTCAAAACTACCGGTAGTGGTGGATTCTTCCACCGGAACGGATAGAGCTAGACAGCACACAGAAAGTGCTGCATCAGACAGTTCGGCGTTCGGCGAAAATACTGAAATCGACCCCGTTCGCCGAACGTGATCACCATGCCACCCAAGACGAGCGGAAAGGCTGCGAAGAAAGCGGGCAAGGCCCAGAAGAACATCTCCAAGGGAGACAAGAAGAAGAAGCGCAGGAGGAAGGAGAGCTACGCAATCTACATCTACAAAGTGCTGAAGCAGGTGCACCCCGACACCGGAATCTCCAGCAAGGCCATGAGCATCATGAACAGCTTCGTCAACGATATTTTCGAGAGAATCGCCGCCGAAGCTTCTCGCCTGGCTCACTACAACAAGCGCTCCACCATCACCAGCCGGGAGGTGCAGACCGCCGTCAGGCTCTTGCTTCCCGGTGAGCTGGCCAAGCACGCCGTCTCCGAGGGGACCAAGGCCGTCACCAAGTACACCAGCTCAAAGTAAATTCCTCGACGGGATTGCTTTGATGCATCCTAACGGCCCTTCTAAGGGCCATGAAATAATCTTCAGTTTTCAAATACCCGACTGCGATGGGCAATCGTCAATACTCGGCCGCAAAGGACGTACATAAATAAACGTAAAAACCTGGGAAATTAGAGTCCCACGCTTTCCTCCGATTCACCAACTACTTACCTGGTGTGCACGCGCGCGGTTCACGAAAAAATAGAGTAAATGTAAAGGAGAAACTTATGACAATAAAAGATGGACGAATTTCTTACCTCCTATTCAAATATATTTTCTACTGCTATGCGTCTGCATTTGATGAAAATGACCGTCGAGATATTAAGGAAAAAATATTATATTCCCATGATTACTTCCCTTTCACCCAGTACTTTTCAAACCACTGACCTGCTATGCTCGTTTCTCAGACGTAAGCCTTGACTTACATGTCTCCCTCCGTCAAAAATAATATGGATTCACGGCGTCCGTCTCCCTCCGAAACTGGTACGCTTGTGGTCACGTTGCTCCTGCTTCACTTCCAGGGGCAGTAAATGACAGGTCCCCACATGCCCTTCCCACGCGGCCGTTTTTCCGCGAAGGCTAATTCCGCTTAACCTCCCGTCCCATCCGCTACGTCGTAAAACTCCTCGGGGGTTCAACGCGAGGAGGCAGGTAATGCGACCCGTCCTCGCCCCAAGTTTCTACGTTAACCAGAAAAGGGCTGTCGCAATGACCCACGTGGCATTCCGCACGAGGAAGAAATTTCTGTGGAAACCTCGCAAGCATAGAACGCAGCTGGGCAACAGCGTTCCTTGTACATTCACCAAGTCGTGACGAGCAGGCGTCGCAATAAACAAAATGGCGGGCAGTGAGCGCTTCCGTGGATTTTCCATTGTGCTAATTCTATCCAATCAATCAATTCCCAGAAACTATTTCTACGGAATGCATCGTCGTTAACAGCATATGGAATCAGCATCATTCGCACAAATAACAATTTATGTAATGGGCATCGGGTTTCCTTCTTGGAAAATCGCCATCTCGCTGAAACAATGTTGATAAACCTCCTCTGAACGAATCCCCCAAGTATTTTAAAGTCGATTGAGTGATTTTTCATCCTTTTCCGCAATTTTTTTTTTGCGATACTGCAACGATTTATCAGCAATTGATTACAAATGCATCGAGACAGACGTGACAAGTAGACCAGTTCTTTGATCACCATGCCTCCAAATGACCGATTCTTGTTATAGTTTTGAACCGGGGTCCCTTCCGCGGGACACGACTCATTCCCCTTCTTTTGAACGAAATTAACCTTTCCAGAAATCTTTACTTGTCTTGTCACGCCACAGAACAGAAAATGTTTCTCTAGGCAAAAGTTAAATGGTCCCAGTCCCAACTTACCCGCTAATTTTATTACGTTGATACACAAGGGATGGAAGGACATACGTTAATGTTGTTTATTTCTTTGCGGGATTAGGGAAATGAAATCTAGGGAAAAGAGGTCGAAGTTTGACGTGAAAGAGAAATCTTTAAAATTAGCGGCCGGTATAATCATTTATGAGATGATTGCATAACGTTTTCATTAAGGCGACTCTTCCTACAAGTGCATTTCTGACGAAAAAGGTTGCCGCATGTGCCTACCTGTCCGTCCTTTTAGCATTTCAACTTTCTGCAAATTTGGTGAAAATCTTTACCGCATTAGCCCCATTGAAGAATCCACCCCGGCCGCATTTTGACACTAGGTACACGAGATCGTCACTTCACCGTATTCGACAACCGATTTCCCGCAGTGGCGTTAACCGAAGGACGCTCGGCTTTGAGGACAATAGTGATTCGTGAAGCGATATTTAATCAGATTCATCTAGTAACAGTGGCCGGGAATGGAATGGAATAACGTCCTTGCCTAGGCAACTTAGTAACATACAACTTAACTACGGACGGGAGAAAATGCCGACGAGCCGTGAAGCGGTGTAAATTTCATAACGATCGTGTGATTTTAAGACTCATGATATACACCATGACGATTAATTACCTTAGCAGTTGTGGTGATGCTTAATCACCGGGATATCATGTAATGTCATACCAGTCACAGCGAGGCGTTAATACTTAACATTGAACTTTGTCAAATTTGTGTAGTTGAAATCACCCTTATGACATCTGTTAATAAATTCATCCACACAGAGTACCAAATTAGTAAAATATCTCGGGTACGCAGCGATATGTAAACGGAGACAGTTTTTTTTTCAAAATCTCGGAATGGATGACAAACGTCCTCCATTAGCGAACATTTATGACAGTCATCACCTACCTCCTGCCGTGATAATGTCAAATTTTGCAATGCAACTACTGGTAATAAGAATGATTAAATTCGAGTCAACTAGTGTTACTTTCGAATAACGTTCCCCCATTGACACAACTGTCATTTACATATGAACACTAGAAACTAACACACACGAACGTGCACATAGACCTACGCAACCTTCAGTCGTCTACTTCATCGTGAGTGGATTGAATCCTCTTAACTCCTGATTGACTTTCGCTTCACATTGCAATGATCCCAGATTGGCCGGGGAAAAGACGACTATTTGTTTTCCTGTTCACTGGAATGCTTATTTCGTATCTTTTATGGTGATGTGCTAGGTACCAGACAGCTTAAAATTGTTAATCATCGTTCTTTTATTACTCGTGACGATAAAGTTGCTTCCGCATCGCTAAGAACCTCAAGGAATCAACAATGAACGGGGATGAAATATTTGATGGGTCCACATGTATTGATTAAGTAATGCAGAACGAAGTAGATACTGAGTAATTGAATTAACACAGGGGCTTCTTCGAGACAGAACCGAGAAATGATGTTCCGTGAACTGTCGACGGTGATAGAGTTCCACGAAAGAGAGGTCGTAGAGGAATGAACGGTTCCGGCTGTTAATGCCGCCCCTAGTCCCCCCAACCCCGCAAGCACTGGAAACCAGCCTGGATCCCTGATTACGATCCCAGGAAAAATCGTGTTCAAGTCTTTCCTACGCCAGATAGTATAATCTGTCATCACTATTGAACGCCGCATCACGCCCCGACGGCTTTTTCCCACGTTTTTTTTATTTATTCACAGGAATGTTTTCCAGGTAAGGGCTATTCACTCTACCTTATCCGTCAATCACTATCCCGACCCTCGAAAGTTATAAGGAAAAGTCGACCATTGCTCTAATGAAAGATATTATTCCAACGGCATGGAGGTAAAAAACAAGATCCATATGCTTGACACACATTATGTCGATTGGAAACAAGTGGAAACGATGTGAAATTAGGTTGGAAGCAACTGAAAAATATTGTGACACGAATACAAGCCGTCATAGCTCCGCAACTACGACGAAAGGGATGTGGATATTATTGAGTTAAACGCATCTGTCCTATTTGCTTATGGCGATTCCCATCGTAATGATCGCGCATACAATCCCGCGATGCGCCCTATTTTCGCCGTTTCCGTGAATAAGACGTACGGCGGGGGATGTGTACCGAGCGAAATTGCCGACACGAATTACGTACGCTTACGAGAGCCTGGTTTTCAAGGAGTCGCTTTCACGTTGACTACGTCCCCGAGGTATCCCATCACACAGGGTCATTTAACGTGACATACAGCGTGTGTGTGGGAGGGATTTTTTTTTTTAAGGTCGTAGGGGTGTATTCCGTAACTTGACGGCACCGTGGAGAAAAGCACATCCAACGCATCGCACAGATAAGGAAGGTTAATAAAAGAAATGTACGCGATAACAAGTCGACGGCAGACGACTCTCCTCTTCGAAAGACGTGCAAGGAAACTAGGGTAGACATCCGCGGAAACGTGGATGTGGCGCCGTTTCAACGACAATAAGAGTTTTCCCGTGATGAAGTATCATTTCGTTTCCGATGACATGCCGGTTGCTACAAATTCATCATCCCGCAACGAGGTACCGACGTCCGAAGCCGTTGGAGACGGAGCAAACTCGTCACGGCCGGGTCGCCACTGCGCGCCCTCGGCTACTACATTGTTTTTCCCGCCCGCTCACGGGGCTAAAGCATAATTCGGCGCCATCCTCGACTTTGTTGTACGTGAACTTTGACGTCCCATTCGCGTGCGTACAGTTCATTTCTTTTTCCCCTTCGGCCACCCCATGCAACCATTTCGAAGCCCACGCGGACGCGTCGTAAGGCGTGCGCTTAACGGGTGACTCCGTCTCCATTTGCGACTCGATAATCCTTTCCCACGGGCGCGGGAGGTGGGTGCGTCGCGACGCCCCCGAGTCGTCGAAAAATGCATAAACGTCCGCTTACGGGACAGGCACCGGGGAGGAACAGGAGGAAGGTTTGACAGGCGCCGAGTCAGGGGGAAGGCGTCCGAAGGGACCGTCTTCTCGGGGCCGCTTTCCGCGGCCGGCGCGCGGCCCACCGGGTCGCGAGCGCGTCCAATACCAGGTGAAGGATGGCCTCGAACGTACGTTACCTCGGATCTCGAGGAATCGACCCCGGTAGAAACGTGTGCAACGTTTATTCCCGGGTACGCCTTCGACAGGACGACAACCCGTATTTTGACGACCCGCTGCACACGAACTGGGTTCGCCAAACGCCTGGCGCCGCCACGGCCGACAGGGTGGAACCCTGACGGGCGCCGCGGCGCAAGGCGCCCTCGTTACGCGCCCCCGACACTCTCCGAAACGCGAAAGTCGGAGGAGGAGTGGAGTACAAACAATCCGAGAAGCGCACCGGAGGCGAGAGGAAGAGATCGTATTTTGCTCCGAAATGGTACGATAGCAAGGTGGACTTTCGTATGAAATCCATGTCTTGGTAATTTTCTCTTTCTATCATCACGCAGCAGCCGATAACATGGCAGACGCAGCATCTGGAGCAGCGGCAGCCGCACCACCGGCAGCCCAGCCTTCGGGCACCGTCGCAGTAAAACCCCTGCCTTCTTCAGGAACCTCCGCGGCTTCCAAGAAGGCCAGCAAGGGCGGAGCAGCCAAGAAGGCTCGCGCAAAGCCGTCGCACCCGCCCACTTCCGAGATGGTTAACAACGCAGTCAAGGGCCTCAAGGAGCGCGGTGGCTCTTCCCTTCAAGCCATCAAGAAGTACATCGCAGCCAGCTACAAAGTGGACGCCGAGAGGCTCTCGCCTTTCATCAAGAAGTACCTCAAGGCGGCCGTCACCGCCGGAACTCTCGTCCAGACCAAGGGAAAGGGCGCCTCAGGTTCCTTCAAGCTGAGCCACAGCAAGAAGGCCGCACCCGCGGCAGCCAGCGGGACGACCAAGGCGAAAAAGGTCGTCAAGAAGACGGGAGTAAAGAAACCGAAAGCGGTCGGAGCCAAGAAGTCCTCCGAGAAGGCGTCCAGTGGCACCAAGAGGTCCGCGCCCAAGGAGCGAAGCAAGTCCGCGCCACCAGCCAAGAAGGCGAAGAAGGCGGCGGACAAGCCAAAGAAGAAGCCGGCGGCTGGGAAACCCGCCGCCAAGGCGGCAAAGTCCCCGTCGAAGGCGAAAAAGGCGGCCACCAAACCCAAGACCCCCAAGCCCAAGAAGACGCCCACCAAGGCCAAGCCCGCCGCCAAGAAACCTTCCGCCGCCCAGAAAAAGAAGTGAACCATCACTGCTTCGCCACCGGCGCACCTAGGACAGCAGACAGCGTCCAATCTCGGTCCTTTTTAGGACCATCATGTCTTCCAAAGATGCTTGCCACTCAATGCCCACGCCACTGAGCACGCCCAAAGTTAACATTTATCATGATTAATGCCATGCAAAAACAACGGTCCTATTTAAAATTGATGATGCGACATGGACGGACGAAAAAAAAAATTAAGAATAACATTCATAGAACGTGTAAAATGAACAACACGTCACGGAGTATTGTTTTCTTTTCGTTAAGCGCGTCAGGTAAGCATCGCACGAACTTTTATTTCATCTCATTTCATGCGTAGCCGTGCAAACGCACTTGCCATGCGCAAAGGAAATTTCATGTCGTCCATCATTCCAATGGATTTACATCGTCGTTAATTATTGTGCGATCGTGCTAAATTCAAACTTTTAAGTATGTACTGGTCCTGAAAAGGACCTTTGTTTTTCGGCCGAAAGTAGCTTTCTAAGCTCGCTCTCCGCGGATACGGCGGGCCAGCTGGATGTCCTTGGGCATGATGGTCACACGCTTAGCGTGGATGGCGCAGAGGTTGGTGTCCTCAAAGAGACCCACTAGGTAAGCCTCGCTGGCCTCCTGGAGAGCCATGACGGCGGAGCTCTGGAACCGAAGATCGGTCTTGAAGTCCTGGGCGATCTCACGCACCAGGCGCTGGAAGGGCAGCTTGCGGATGAGGAGCTCCGTGCTCTTCTGGTATCTCCTGATCTCACGAAGGGCCACGGTACCGGGGCGGTACCTGTGGGGCTTCTTGACGCCTCCCGTCGCCGGCGCGCTCTTGCGAGCGGCCTTGGTGGCCAGCTGCTTCCTCGGGGCCTTTCCTCCGGTGGACTTGCGGGCTGTCTGCTTCGTACGTGCCATTTCTGCGATCTGTAAAAAGCCGGGTCAACGCCGTCTTTTAAGCACTTCCGAGAATGGCGCCAGATAGTACGGGCGACGCTGATTGGTGGAGAGGTCGGGTACGTCATCGCCGCGGCGGCGACGTTTATAAATACCGGCGAAGGTGCATTTCAGGTCATCAGACAGCAGCCCTTACTACGAGCAGACTACAGAGATGACTGGACGCGGCAAGGGAGGAAAAGGCCTGGGAAAGGGAGGAGCCAAACGTCATCGCAAAGTTCTCCGCGATAACATCCAGGGCATCACCAAGCCGGCCATCCGCCGTCTCGCCCGCCGAGGTGGAGTGAAGCGTATCTCCGGACTCATCTACGAGGAGACGCGCGGTGTGCTCAAGGTGTTCCTTGAGAACGTTATTCGTGACGCCGTCACCTACACCGAACACGCCAAGAGGAAGACCGTCACAGCCATGGACGTCGTGTACGCACTCAAGAGACAGGGCCGCACTCTCTACGGGTTTGGCGGTTAGACACGACGCGACGGGATCGCCATCCGACACCCGGCGTACGTCGATAAAAAAGGTCCTTCTAAGGACCAATACAATGTTCAGAGATGGAGCTAATCCTTTGCCATAACGGAACGAAAAATTATTCGCTATAGCGTATGTGACGGCGATAAATAGTAAAGTAAGACCTGTTCGAGCGCACAGGAAAAATGGCGGTGATAATAGAGTTGAAATTGTATGAGCCTTTACCGACGTTAAAGACATTGTCAGCGAATCGGAATAAGCACGTGGCAACGGACTGGCGACAATGTATATCGCGCCGTTGCAACCGTACATGAATAAGCACGTGGCAACGGACTGGCGACAATGTGTATCGCGCCGTTGCAACCATACATGTTAACAAGAAATAACGTAGTTAAGCGGCAGATTGCAGGTGAAATTTTATGACAGACTATGAAATACATTGTAAACGAAGCAGTGTCACCTTCAATCATTCTTCGTTGCATTTCAGCACAAACGCTTTCACTTTTTATACGCTTTATTTCCCATCGTTTACCTTAGCCCAATTATAGCTCCACGTTTCATTCGCTATGCTTATTACGTTTATTGTTATTATTATTTTTTTCACATGACATTTATCGCGTACATCTCTCTAGTATGTTCTGGTCCTGAAAAGGACCTTTTATGCGCACAGCGTGATGCTTATGCCTTCTTCTCAGTCTTCTTGGGCAGGAGCACCGCCTGGATGTTCGGAAGGACACCTCCCTGAGCGATGGTAACGCCCGACAGGAGCTTATTCAACTCCTCGTCGTTGCGGATGGCCAACTGCAAGTGACGAGGGATGATTCTCGTCTTCTTGTTGTCCCTGGCAGCGTTACCGGCCAACTCGAGGACTTCCGCGGCCAGGTACTCCATGACGGCGGCCAAGTAGACTGGGGCACCGGCACCAACACGCTCGGCATAGTTCCCCTTGCGGAGCAGACGGTGGATACGACCGACCGGAAACTGAAGACCGGCCCTGCTGGAGCGGGACTTGGACTTCCCCTTCACTTTTCCTCCCTTTCCTCGTCCGGACATGGCTGAATGCTTCTTTATCTGGTAGTGCTGTCTAATCGCTGTCAGACTCCTGGGCGCATTTATATAGGCTGCCGCCGTCCTAGCGACGCCACATCATGCTTTTACGTGATTGGTCGTCGAGGAGATTCGGCTCACGGAACGGACCAGGGGTACATAAGCAGGCGACTGATGTTCGGCGAAAATACTGAAATCGACCCCGTTCGCCGAACGTGATCACCATGCCACCCAAGACGAGCGGAAAGGCTGCGAAGAAAGCGGGCAAGGCCCAGAAGAACATCTCCAAGGGAGACAAGAAGAAGAAGCGCAGGAGGAAGGAGAGCTACGCAATCTACATCTACAAAGTGCTGAAGCAGGTGCACCCCGACACCGGAATCTCCAGCAAGGCCATGAGCATCATGAACAGCTTCGTCAACGATATTTTCGAGAGAATCGCCGCCGAAGCTTCTCGCCTGGCTCACTACAACAAGCGCTCCACCATCACCAGCCGGGAGGTGCAGACCGCCGTCAGGCTCTTGCTTCCCGGTGAGCTGGCCAAGCACGCCGTCTCCGAGGGGACCAAGGCCGTCACCAAGTACACCAGCTCAAAGTAAATTCCTCGACGGGATTGCTTTGATGCATCCTAACGGCCCTTCTAAGGGCCATGAAATAATCTTCAGTTTTCAAATACCCGACTGCGATGGGCAATCGTCAATACTCGGCCGCAAAGGACGTACATAAATAAACGTAAAAACCTGGGAAATTAGAGTCCCACGCTTTCCTCCGATTCACCAACTACTTACCTGGTGTGCACGCGCGCGGTTCACGAAAAAATAGAGTAAATGTAAAGGAGAAACTTATGACAATAAAAGATGGACGAATTTCTTACCTCCTATTCAAATATATTTTCTACTGCTATGCGTCTGCATTTGATGAAAATGACCGTCGAGATATTAAGGAAAAAATATTATATTCCCATGATTACTTCCCTTTCACCCAGTACTTTTCAAACCACTGACCTGCTATGCTCGTTTCTCAGACGTAAGCCTTGACTTACATGTCTCCCTCCGTCAAAAATAATATGGATTCACGGCGTCCGTCTCCCTCCGAAACTGGTACGCTTGTGGTCACGTTGCTCCTGCTTCACTTCCAGGGGCAGTAAATGACAGGTCCCCACATGCCCTTCCCACGCGGCCGTTTTTCCGCGAAGGCTAATTCCGCTTAACCTCCCGTCCCATCCGCTACGTCGTAAAACTCCTCGGGGGTTCAACGCGAGGAGGCAGGTAATGCGACCCGTCCTCGCCCCAAGTTTCTACGTTAACCAGAAAAGGGCTGTCGCAATGACCCACGTGGCATTCCGCACGAGGAAGAAATTTCTGTGGAAACCTCGCAAGCATAGAACGCAGCTGGGCAACAGCGTTCCTTGTACATTCACCAAGTCGTGACGAGCAGGCGTCGCAATAAACAAAATGGCGGGCAGTGAGCGCTTCCGTGGATTTTCCATTGTGCTAATTCTATCCAATCAATCAATTCCCAGAAACTATTTCTACGGAATGCATCGTCGTTAACAGCATATGGAATCAGCATCATTCGCACAAATAACAATTTATGTAATGGGCATCGGGTTTCCTTCTTGGAAAATCGCCATCTCGCTGAAACAATGTTGATAAACCTCCTCTGAACGAATCCCCCAAGTATTTTAAAGTCGATTGAGTGATTTTTCATCCTTTTCCGCAATTTTTTTTTTGCGATACTGCAACGATTTATCAGCAATTGATTACAAATGCATCGAGACAGACGTGACAAGTAGACCAGTTCTTTGATCACCATGCCTCCAAATGACCGATTCTTGTTATAGTTTTGAACCGGGGTCCCTTCCGCGGGACACGACTCATTCCCCTTCTTTTGAACGAAATTAACCTTTCCAGAAATCTTTACTTGTCTTGTCACGCCACAGAACAGAAAATGTTTCTCTAGGCAAAAGTTAAATGGTCCCAGTCCCAACTTACCCGCTAATTTTATTACGTTGATACACAAGGGATGGAAGGACATACGTTAATGTTGTTTATTTCTTTGCGGGATTAGGGAAATGAAATCTAGGGAAAAGAGGTCGAAGTTTGACGTGAAAGAGAAATCTTTAAAATTAGCGGCCGGTATAATCATTTATGAGATGATTGCATAACGTTTTCATTAAGGCGACTCTTCCTACAAGTGCATTTCTGACGAAAAAGGTTGCCGCATGTGCCTACCTGTCCGTCCTTTTAGCATTTCAACTTTCTGCAAATTTGGTGAAAATCTTTACCGCATTAGCCCCATTGAAGAATCCACCCCGGCCGCATTTTGACACTAGGTACACGAGATCGTCACTTCACCGTATTCGACAACCGATTTCCCGCAGTGGCGTTAACCGAAGGACGCTCGGCTTTGAGGACAATAGTGATTCGTGAAGCGATATTTAATCAGATTCATCTAGTAACAGTGGCCGGGAATGGAATGGAATAACGTCCTTGCCTAGGCAACTTAGTAACATACAACTTAACTACGGACGGGAGAAAATGCCGACGAGCCGTGAAGCGGTGTAAATTTCATAACGATCGTGTGATTTTAAGACTCATGATATACACCATGACGATTAATTACCTTAGCAGTTGTGGTGATGCTTAATCACCGGGATATCATGTAATGTCATACCAGTCACAGCGAGGCGTTAATACTTAACATTGAACTTTGTCAAATTTGTGTAGTTGAAATCACCCTTATGACATCTGTTAATAAATTCATCCACACAGAGTACCAAATTAGTAAAATATCTCGGGTACGCAGCGATATGTAAACGGAGACAGTTTTTTTTTCAAAATCTCGGAATGGATGACAAACGTCCTCCATTAGCGAACATTTATGACAGTCATCACCTACCTCCTGCCGTGATAATGTCAAATTTTGCAATGCAACTACTGGTAATAAGAATGATTAAATTCGAGTCAACTAGTGTTACTTTCGAATAACGTTCCCCCATTGACACAACTGTCATTTACATATGAACACTAGAAACTAACACACACGAACGTGCACATAGACCTACGCAACCTTCAGTCGTCTACTTCATCGTGAGTGGATTGAATCCTCTTAACTCCTGATTGACTTTCGCTTCACATTGCAATGATCCCAGATTGGCCGGGGAAAAGACGACTATTTGTTTTCCTGTTCACTGGAATGCTTATTTCGTATCTTTTATGGTGATGTGCTAGGTACCAGACAGCTTAAAATTGTTAATCATCGTTCTTTTATTACTCGTGACGATAAAGTTGCTTCCGCATCGCTAAGAACCTCAAGGAATCAACAATGAACGGGGATGAAATATTTGATGGGTCCACATGTATTGATTAAGTAATGCAGAACGAAGTAGATACTGAGTAATTGAATTAACACAGGGGCTTCTTCGAGACAGAACCGAGAAATGATGTTCCGTGAACTGTCGACGGTGATAGAGTTCCACGAAAGAGAGGTCGTAGAGGAATGAACGGTTCCGGCTGTTAATGCCGCCCCTAGTCCCCCCAACCCCGCAAGCACTGGAAACCAGCCTGGATCCCTGATTACGATCCCAGGAAAAATCGTGTTCAAGTCTTTCCTACGCCAGATAGTATAATCTGTCATCACTATTGAACGCCGCATCACGCCCCGACGGCTTTTTCCCACGTTTTTTTTATTTATTCACAGGAATGTTTTCCAGGTAAGGGCTATTCACTCTACCTTATCCGTCAATCACTATCCCGACCCTCGAAAGTTATAAGGAAAAGTCGACCATTGCTCTAATGAAAGATATTATTCCAACGGCATGGAGGTAAAAAACAAGATCCATATGCTTGACACACATTATGTCGATTGGAAACAAGTGGAAACGATGTGAAATTAGGTTGGAAGCAACTGAAAAATATTGTGACACGAATACAAGCCGTCATAGCTCCGCAACTACGACGAAAGGGATGTGGATATTATTGAGTTAAACGCATCTGTCCTATTTGCTTATGGCGATTCCCATCGTAATGATCGCGCATACAATCCCGCGATGCGCCCTATTTTCGCCGTTTCCGTGAATAAGACGTACGGCGGGGGATGTGTACCGAGCGAAATTGCCGACACGAATTACGTACGCTTACGAGAGCCTGGTTTTCAAGGAGTCGCTTTCACGTTGACTACGTCCCCGAGGTATCCCATCACACAGGGTCATTTAACGTGACATACAGCGTGTGTGTGGGAGGGATTTTTTTTTTTAAGGTCGTAGGGGTGTATTCCGTAACTTGACGGCACCGTGGAGAAAAGCACATCCAACGCATCGCACAGATAAGGAAGGTTAATAAAAGAAATGTACGCGATAACAAGTCGACGGCAGACGACTCTCCTCTTCGAAAGACGTGCAAGGAAACTAGGGTAGACATCCGCGGAAACGTGGATGTGGCGCCGTTTCAACGACAATAAGAGTTTTCCCGTGATGAAGTATCATTTCGTTTCCGATGACATGCCGGTTGCTACAAATTCATCATCCCGCAACGAGGTACCGACGTCCGAAGCCGTTGGAGACGGAGCAAACTCGTCACGGCCGGGTCGCCACTGCGCGCCCTCGGCTACTACATTGTTTTTCCCGCCCGCTCACGGGGCTAAAGCATAATTCGGCGCCATCCTCGACTTTGTTGTACGTGAACTTTGACGTCCCATTCGCGTGCGTACAGTTCATTTCTTTTTCCCCTTCGGCCACCCCATGCAACCATTTCGAAGCCCACGCGGACGCGTCGTAAGGCGTGCGCTTAACGGGTGACTCCGTCTCCATTTGCGACTCGATAATCCTTTCCCACGGGCGCGGGAGGTGGGTGCGTCGCGACGCCCCCGAGTCGTCGAAAAATGCATAAACGTCCGCTTACGGGACAGGCACCGGGGAGGAACAGGAGGAAGGTTTGACAGGCGCCGAGTCAGGGGGAAGGCGTCCGAAGGGACCGTCTTCTCGGGGCCGCTTTCCGCGGCCGGCGCGCGGCCCACCGGGTCGCGAGCGCGTCCAATACCAGGTGAAGGATGGCCTCGAACGTACGTTACCTCGGATCTCGAGGAATCGACCCCGGTAGAAACGTGTGCAACGTTTATTCCCGGGTACGCCTTCGACAGGACGACAACCCGTATTTTGACGACCCGCTGCACACGAACTGGGCTCGCCAAACGCCTGGCGCCGCCACGGCCGACAGGGTGGAACCCTGACGGGCGCCGCGGCGCAAGGCGCCCTCGTTACGCGCCCCCGACACTCTCCGAAACGCGAAAGTCGGAGGAGGAGTGGAGTACAAACAATCCGAGAAGCGCACCGGAGGCGAGAGGAAGAGATCGTATTTTGCTCCGAAATGGTACGATAGCAAGGTGGACTTTCGTATGAAATCCATGTCTTGGTAATTTTCTCTTTCTATCATCACGCAGCAGCCGATAACATGGCAGACGCAGCATCTGGAGCAGCGGCAGCCGCACCACCGGCAGCCCAGCCTTCGGGCACCGTCGCAGTAAAACCCCTGCCTTCTTCAGGAACCTCCGCGGCTTCCAAGAAGGCCAGCAAGGGCGGAGCAGCCAAGAAGGCTCGCGCAAAGCCGTCGCACCCGCCCACTTCCGAGATGGTTAACAACGCAGTCAAGGGCCTCAAGGAGCGCGGTGGCTCTTCCCTTCAAGCCATCAAGAAGTACATCGCAGCCAGCTACAAAGTGGACGCCGAGAGGCTCTCGCCTTTCATCAAGAAGTACCTCAAGGCGGCCGTCACCGCCGGAACTCTCGTCCAGACCAAGGGAAAGGGCGCCTCAGGTTCCTTCAAGCTGAGCCACAGCAAGAAGGCCGCACCCGCGGCAGCCAGCGGGACGACCAAGGCGAAAAAGGTCGTCAAGAAGACGGGAGTAAAGAAACCGAAAGCGGTCGGAGCCAAGAAGTCCTCCGAGAAGGCGTCCAGTGGCACCAAGAGGTCCGCGCCCAAGGAGCGAAGCAAGTCCGCGCCACCAGCCAAGAAGGCGAAGAAGGCGGCGGACAAGCCAAAGAAGAAGCCGGCGGCTGGGAAACCCGCCGCCAAGGCGGCAAAGTCCCCGTCGAAGGCGAAAAAGGCGGCCACCAAACCCAAGACCCCCAAGCCCAAGAAGACGCCCACCAAGGCCAAGCCCGCCGCCAAGAAACCTTCCGCCGCCCAGAAAAAGAAGTGAACCATCACTGCTTCGCCACCGGCGCACCTAGGACAGCAGACAGCGTCCAATCTCGGTCCTTTTTAGGACCATCATGTCTTCCAAAGATGCTTGCCACTCAATGCCCACGCCACTGAGCACGCCCAAAGTTAACATTTATCATGATTAATGCCATGCAAAAACAACGGTCCTATTTAAAATTGATGATGCGACATGGACGGACGAAAAAAAAAATTAAGAATAACATTCATAGAACGTGTAAAATGAACAACACGTCACGGAGTATTGTTTTCTTTTCGTTAAGCGCGTCAGGTAAGCATCGCACGAACTTTTATTTCATCTCATTTCATGCGTAGCCGTGCAAACGCACTTGCCATGCGCAAAGGAAATTTCATGTCGTCCATCATTCCAATGGATTTACATCGTCGTTAATTATTGTGCGATCGTGCTAAATTCAAACTTTTAAGTATGTACTGGTCCTGAAAAGGACCTTTGTTTTTCGGCCGAAAGTAGCTTTCTAAGCTCGCTCTCCGCGGATACGGCGGGCCAGCTGGATGTCCTTGGGCATGATGGTCACACGCTTAGCGTGGATGGCGCAGAGGTTGGTGTCCTCAAAGAGACCCACTAGGTAAGCCTCGCTGGCCTCCTGGAGAGCCATGACGGCGGAGCTCTGGAACCGAAGATCGGTCTTGAAGTCCTGGGCGATCTCACGCACCAGGCGCTGGAAGGGCAGCTTGCGGATGAGGAGCTCCGTGCTCTTCTGGTATCTCCTGATCTCACGAAGGGCCACGGTACCGGGGCGGTACCTGTGGGGCTTCTTGACGCCTCCCGTCGCCGGCGCGCTCTTGCGAGCGGCCTTGGTGGCCAGCTGCTTCCTCGGGGCCTTTCCTCCGGTGGACTTGCGGGCTGTCTGCTTCGTACGTGCCATTTCTGCGATCTGTAAAAAGCCGGGTCAACGCCGTCTTTTAAGCACTTCCGAGAATGGCGCCAGATAGTACGGGCGACGCTGATTGGTGGAGAGGTCGGGTACGTCATCGCCGCGGCGGCGACGTTTATAAATACCGGCGAAGGTGCATTTCAGGTCATCAGACAGCAGCCCTTACTACGAGCAGACTACAGAGATGACTGGACGCGGCAAGGGAGGAAAAGGCCTGGGAAAGGGAGGAGCCAAACGTCATCGCAAAGTTCTCCGCGATAACATCCAGGGCATCACCAAGCCGGCCATCCGCCGTCTCGCCCGCCGAGGTGGAGTGAAGCGTATCTCCGGACTCATCTACGAGGAGACGCGCGGTGTGCTCAAGGTGTTCCTTGAGAACGTTATTCGTGACGCCGTCACCTACACCGAACACGCCAAGAGGAAGACCGTCACAGCCATGGACGTCGTGTACGCACTCAAGAGACAGGGCCGCACTCTCTACGGGTTTGGCGGTTAGACACGACGCGACGGGATCGCCATCCGACACCCGGCGTACGTCGATAAAAAAGGTCCTTCTAAGGACCAATACAATGTTCAGAGATGGAGCTAATCCTTTGCCATAACGGAACGAAAAATTATTCGCTATAGCGTATGTGACGGCGATAAATAGTAAAGTAAGACCTGTTCGAGCGCACAGGAAAAATGGCGGTGATAATAGAGTTGAAATTGTATGAGCCTTTACCGACGTTAAAGACATTGTCAGCGAATCGGAATAAGCACGTGGCAACGGACTGGCGACAATGTATATCGCGCCGTTGCAACCGTACATGAATAAGCACGTGGCAACGGACTGGCGACAATGTGTATCGCGCCGTTGCAACCATACATGTTAACAAGAAATAACGTAGTTAAGCGGCAGATTGCAGGTGAAATTTTATGACAGACTATGAAATACATTGTAAACGAAGCAGTGTCACCTTCAATCATTCTTCGTTGCATTTCAGCACAAACGCTTTCACTTTTTATACGCTTTATTTCCCATCGTTTACCTTAGCCCAATTATAGCTCCACGTTTCATTCGCTATGCTTATTACGTTTATTGTTATTATTATTTTTTTCACATGACATTTATCGCGTACATCTCTCTAGTATGTTCTGGTCCTGAAAAGGACCTTTTATGCGCACAGCGTGATGCTTATGCCTTCTTCTCAGTCTTCTTGGGCAGGAGCACCGCCTGGATGTTCGGAAGGACACCTCCCTGAGCGATGGTAACGCCCGACAGGAGCTTATTCAACTCCTCGTCGTTGCGGATGGCCAACTGCAAGTGACGAGGGATGATTCTCGTCTTCTTGTTGTCCCTGGCAGCGTTACCGGCCAACTCGAGGACTTCCGCGGCCAGGTACTCCATGACGGCGGCCAAGTAGACTGGGGCACCGGCACCAACACGCTCGGCATAGTTCCCCTTGCGGAGCAGACGGTGGATACGACCGACCGGAAACTGAAGACCGGCCCTGCTGGAGCGGGACTTGGACTTCCCCTTCACTTTTCCTCCCTTTCCTCGTCCGGACATGGCTGAATGCTTCTTTATCTGGTAGTGCTGTCTAATCGCTGTCAGACTCCTGGGCGCATTTATATAGGCTGCCGCCGTCCTAGCGACGCCACATCATGCTTTTACGTGATTGGTCGTCGAGGAGATTCGGCTCACGGAACGGACCAGGGGTACATAAGCAGGCGACTGATGTTCGGCGAAAATACTGAAATCGACCCCGTTCGCCGAACGTGATCACCATGCCACCCAAGACGAGCGGAAAGGCTGCGAAGAAAGCGGGCAAGGCCCAGAAGAACATCTCCAAGGGAGACAAGAAGAAGAAGCGCAGGAGGAAGGAGAGCTACGCAATCTACATCTACAAAGTGCTGAAGCAGGTGCACCCCGACACCGGAATCTCCAGCAAGGCCATGAGCATCATGAACAGCTTCGTCAACGATATTTTCGAGAGAATCGCCGCCGAAGCTTCTCGCCTGGCTCACTACAACAAGCGCTCCACCATCACCAGCCGGGAGGTGCAGACCGCCGTCAGGCTCTTGCTTCCCGGTGAGCTGGCCAAGCACGCCGTCTCCGAGGGGACCAAGGCCGTCACCAAGTACACCAGCTCAAAGTAAATTCCTCGACGGGATTGCTTTGATGCATCCTAACGGCCCTTCTAAGGGCCATGAAATAATCTTCAGTTTTCAAATACCCGACTGCGATGGGCAATCGTCAATACTCGGCCGCAAAGGACGTACATAAATAAACGTAAAAACCTGGGAAATTAGAGTCCCACGCTTTCCTCCGATTCACCAACTACTTACCTGGTGTGCACGCGCGCGGTTCACGAAAAAATAGAGTAAATGTAAAGGAGAAACTTATGACAATAAAAGATGGACGAATTTCTTACCTCCTATTCAAATATATTTTCTACTGCTATGCGTCTGCATTTGATGAAAATGACCGTCGAGATATTAAGGAAAAAATATTATATTCCCATGATTACTTCCCTTTCACCCAGTACTTTTCAAACCACTGACCTGCTATGCTCGTTTCTCAGACGTAAGCCTTGACTTACATGTCTCCCTCCGTCAAAAATAATATGGATTCACGGCGTCCGTCTCCCTCCGAAACTGGTACGCTTGTGGTCACGTTGCTCCTGCTTCACTTCCAGGGGCAGTAAATGACAGGTCCCCACATGCCCTTCCCACGCGGCCGTTTTTCCGCGAAGGCTAATTCCGCTTAACCTCCCGTCCCATCCGCTACGTCGTAAAACTCCTCGGGGGTTCAACGCGAGGAGGCAGGTAATGCGACCCGTCCTCGCCCCAAGTTTCTACGTTAACCAGAAAAGGGCTGTCGCAATGACCCACGTGGCATTCCGCACGAGGAAGAAATTTCTGTGGAAACCTCGCAAGCATAGAACGCAGCTGGGCAACAGCGTTCCTTGTACATTCACCAAGTCGTGACGAGCAGGCGTCGCAATAAACAAAATGGCGGGCAGTGAGCGCTTCCGTGGATTTTCCATTGTGCTAATTCTATCCAATCAATCAATTCCCAGAAACTATTTCTACGGAATGCATCGTCGTTAACAGCATATGGAATCAGCATCATTCGCACAAATAACAATTTATGTAATGGGCATCGGGTTTCCTTCTTGGAAAATCGCCATCTCGCTGAAACAATGTTGATAAACCTCCTCTGAACGAATCCCCCAAGTATTTTAAAGTCGATTGAGTGATTTTTCATCCTTTTCCGCAATTTTTTTTTTGCGATACTGCAACGATTTATCAGCAATTGATTACAAATGCATCGAGACAGACGTGACAAGTAGACCAGTTCTTTGATCACCATGCCTCCAAATGACCGATTCTTGTTATAGTTTTGAACCGGGGTCCCTTCCGCGGGACACGACTCATTCCCCTTCTTTTGAACGAAATTAACCTTTCCAGAAATCTTTACTTGTCTTGTCACGCCACAGAACAGAAAATGTTTCTCTAGGCAAAAGTTAAATGGTCCCAGTCCCAACTTACCCGCTAATTTTATTACGTTGATACACAAGGGATGGAAGGACATACGTTAATGTTGTTTATTTCTTTGCGGGATTAGGGAAATGAAATCTAGGGAAAAGAGGTCGAAGTTTGACGTGAAAGAGAAATCTTTAAAATTAGCGGCCGGTATAATCATTTATGAGATGATTGCATAACGTTTTCATTAAGGCGACTCTTCCTACAAGTGCATTTCTGACGAAAAAGGTTGCCGCATGTGCCTACCTGTCCGTCCTTTTAGCATTTCAACTTTCTGCAAATTTGGTGAAAATCTTTACCGCATTAGCCCCATTGAAGAATCCACCCCGGCCGCATTTTGACACTAGGTACACGAGATCGTCACTTCACCGTATTCGACAACCGATTTCCCGCAGTGGCGTTAACCGAAGGACGCTCGGCTTTGAGGACAATAGTGATTCGTGAAGCGATATTTAATCAGATTCATCTAGTAACAGTGGCCGGGAATGGAATGGAATAACGTCCTTGCCTAGGCAACTTAGTAACATACAACTTAACTACGGACGGGAGAAAATGCCGACGAGCCGTGAAGCGGTGTAAATTTCATAACGATCGTGTGATTTTAAGACTCATGATATACACCATGACGATTAATTACCTTAGCAGTTGTGGTGATGCTTAATCACCGGGATATCATGTAATGTCATACCAGTCACAGCGAGGCGTTAATACTTAACATTGAACTTTGTCAAATTTGTGTAGTTGAAATCACCCTTATGACATCTGTTAATAAATTCATCCACACAGAGTACCAAATTAGTAAAATATCTCGGGTACGCAGCGATATGTAAACGGAGACAGTTTTTTTTTCAAAATCTCGGAATGGATGACAAACGTCCTCCATTAGCGAACATTTATGACAGTCATCACCTACCTCCTGCCGTGATAATGTCAAATTTTGCAATGCAACTACTGGTAATAAGAATGATTAAATTCGAGTCAACTAGTGTTACTTTCGAATAACGTTCCCCCATTGACACAACTGTCATTTACATATGAACACTAGAAACTAACACACACGAACGTGCACATAGACCTACGCAACCTTCAGTCGTCTACTTCATCGTGAGTGGATTGAATCCTCTTAACTCCTGATTGACTTTCGCTTCACATTGCAATGATCCCAGATTGGCCGGGGAAAAGACGACTATTTGTTTTCCTGTTCACTGGAATGCTTATTTCGTATCTTTTATGGTGATGTGCTAGGTACCAGACAGCTTAAAATTGTTAATCATCGTTCTTTTATTACTCGTGACGATAAAGTTGCTTCCGCATCGCTAAGAACCTCAAGGAATCAACAATGAACGGGGATGAAATATTTGATGGGTCCACATGTATTGATTAAGTAATGCAGAACGAAGTAGATACTGAGTAATTGAATTAACACAGGGGCTTCTTCGAGACAGAACCGAGAAATGATGTTCCGTGAACTGTCGACGGTGATAGAGTTCCACGAAAGAGAGGTCGTAGAGGAATGAACGGTTCCGGCTGTTAATGCCGCCCCTAGTCCCCCCAACCCCGCAAGCACTGGAAACCAGCCTGGATCCCTGATTACGATCCCAGGAAAAATCGTGTTCAAGTCTTTCCTACGCCAGATAGTATAATCTGTCATCACTATTGAACGCCGCATCACGCCCCGACGGCTTTTTCCCACGTTTTTTTTATTTATTCACAGGAATGTTTTCCAGGTAAGGGCTATTCACTCTACCTTATCCGTCAATCACTATCCCGACCCTCGAAAGTTATAAGGAAAAGTCGACCATTGCTCTAATGAAAGATATTATTCCAACGGCATGGAGGTAAAAAACAAGATCCATATGCTTGACACACATTATGTCGATTGGAAACAAGTGGAAACGATGTGAAATTAGGTTGGAAGCAACTGAAAAATATTGTGACACGAATACAAGCCGTCATAGCTCCGCAACTACGACGAAAGGGATGTGGATATTATTGAGTTAAACGCATCTGTCCTATTTGCTTATGGCGATTCCCATCGTAATGATCGCGCATACAATCCCGCGATGCGCCCTATTTTCGCCGTTTCCGTGAATAAGACGTACGGCGGGGGATGTGTACCGAGCGAAATTGCCGACACGAATTACGTACGCTTACGAGAGCCTGGTTTTCAAGGAGTCGCTTTCACGTTGACTACGTCCCCGAGGTATCCCATCACACAGGGTCATTTAACGTGACATACAGCGTGTGTGTGGGAGGGATTTTTTTTTTTAAGGTCGTAGGGGTGTATTCCGTAACTTGACGGCACCGTGGAGAAAAGCACATCCAACGCATCGCACAGATAAGGAAGGTTAATAAAAGAAATGTACGCGATAACAAGTCGACGGCAGACGACTCTCCTCTTCGAAAGACGTGCAAGGAAACTAGGGTAGACATCCGCGGAAACGTGGATGTGGCGCCGTTTCAACGACAATAAGAGTTTTCCCGTGATGAAGTATCATTTCGTTTCCGATGACATGCCGGTTGCTACAAATTCATCATCCCGCAACGAGGTACCGACGTCCGAAGCCGTTGGAGACGGAGCAAACTCGTCACGGCCGGGTCGCCACTGCGCGCCCTCGGCTACTACATTGTTTTTCCCGCCCGCTCACGGGGCTAAAGCATAATTCGGCGCCATCCTCGACTTTGTTGTACGTGAACTTTGACGTCCCATTCGCGTGCGTACAGTTCATTTCTTTTTCCCCTTCGGCCACCCCATGCAACCATTTCGAAGCCCACGCGGACGCGTCGTAAGGCGTGCGCTTAACGGGTGACTCCGTCTCCATTTGCGACTCGATAATCCTTTCCCACGGGCGCGGGAGGTGGGTGCGTCGCGACGCCCCCGAGTCGTCGAAAAATGCATAAACGTCCGCTTACGGGACAGGCACCGGGGAGGAACAGGAGGAAGGTTTGACAGGCGCCGAGTCAGGGGGAAGGCGTCCGAAGGGACCGTCTTCTCGGGGCCGCTTTCCGCGGCCGGCGCGCGGCCCACCGGGTCGCGAGCGCGTCCAATACCAGGTGAAGGATGGCCTCGAACGTACGTTACCTCGGATCTCGAGGAATCGACCCCGGTAGAAACGTGTGCAACGTTTATTCCCGGGTACGCCTTCGACAGGACGACAACCCGTATTTTGACGACCCGCTGCACACGAACTGGGCTCGCCAAACGCCTGGCGCCGCCACGGCCGACAGGGTGGAACCCTGACGGGCGCCGCGGCGCAAGGCGCCCTCGTTACGCGCCCCCGACACTCTCCGAAACGCGAAAGTCGGAGGAGGAGTGGAGTACAAACAATCCGAGAAGCGCACCGGAGGCGAGAGGAAGAGATCGTATTTTGCTCCGAAATGGTACGATAGCAAGGTGGACTTTCGTATGAAATCCATGTCTTGGTAATTTTGAATTTTGAATTTTCGGCTGTGCGCTTATCCGGCCCGTGATTTCTTCCTGATCTGCGTATCAAAACAACATTTATCAACATCAATAAAGGACTTTTACACGCCACTCATCAATCCACTGTCTGCAACACACCGTCAGCAGTGGATAGGAGCTCAGCTCTCTCCTCTTCTGCCATGGCGACTACCGCGTCGCCTGGTGCCTCCCGTCCCGGCTCGCCGGTCGATAGCGACGGCTTCGTCTTCCCGAAGAGGACGATTAAAGTACTCGCCCCCATTTTTAAGGAGACGCCGACTGCACCATCTCGGCCCGGCGTTCGTCGGCCATTTACGCCTCTGAGCGATGCCGCTCTAAAACGTGCGCGCACGTCGGCCGAAGCATTCGTGCCCGTGCCGACGAGCAACTCGTTCTCGGCTCTCGCCCCCGCGACCGATTCATCCGAACCGGTCGCCATGGCAACGGACTCTCCTCCTGAGCAGGGTTCGTCCGACGCTTGTGCTCCACCACGCCCTAGTCGCGGCGCTCGACCTCCTCCGCTCATCGTTTACGATGTCGAGGACGTACAAGCGTTTCGCGAAATGATCCGGTCCTCGGTCGCGGATCAATCCTTCACCGTGGCGTACGGTGAATCATCTGCCCGGGTCCAGACCAGGACCATGGAGGATTTCCGGACGCTGCGAGCTGCCCTTTCTGCTGCCGACGCGCAGATGTCAACCTGGGGCGTAGGAGAGGAGAAGACGACATCTTTTACGTTCCGTGGATTATCATCTCGCCATCGGGTCGAGGATCTTCTTGAAGATCTAAGATCCATGGATATCAACGCGCGACGAGGACGACAGCTGACCGCCGAAGGGAAACCTATCGGCGTTTTTGTGGTCGCCATCGCCACCTCTGCAGCCTGGCCCATCTCCTCCATCAAGGCGATCCGGAGCGTGGGCAATTGCATCGTCTCCGTACGCCTCTACGTGTACCGGGACCCGCAGCTCTGCCACCGTTGCTCCCGCTTCGGCCACGGCAGCTTCTTTTGTTCGGCCTCTCCACGTTGCCCGCGCTGTTCGGAAGGCCACTGCCTTCAGGACTGTCCGCGGACAGGCGCCGAGAAGTGCCCGAGCTGCGGCGGCGAGCACACGGCCTTTTCTCCACTTTGCGAAAAGTGGAGGATGGAGAAGGAGCGCCGCGAGGAAAAGCCCTCGAGAAAACGCCGCGGACGCCGCGGAAAAGGAGCCGCCAATCAAGCTGGCGCGAAGGCCGCACCACCTGCTGCCGCACCCAACGCGTCGGCGAAGAAGGTTCTTTCCTTGGGGACGACCAACGCCTGGCGAGGAGGAGACGCGTCTCGCGGCCCGGCACCACAACGTCCTGCACCACGTCCGCGCCTCGGCGTGAATTTCCCGGTGCTGCCAACTCCATCCACGACCACCACTGAGACGGCCGAATCGCTCCGCATTCCACTGCGCGAGCGCCGCCGTCTCCAAGCGTCGGCGACCCAGCAGCCGTCGGTCCTTTCGGGGGCCACGCCGGACTCTGTCGCTGCCGCCGACGGAGATGCCCTTCTCAGCGTTCTGGGGACGCTGGCCACCATCTCGGCTGCTCTGCAGTCCCAGCTCCAGGTGCTCTCGGCGACGCTGCAGCAGCTGCCTTCTCTCCTTGCGGCCCGACATGGATAATTCCTTGCCGAAACGCCGGAACATCGTCATCGCGTCGTGGAACGTGGGCGGCGCGACGGCAAGGAAGACGCCGGAGCTCCTCGCATTTCTGTCTCGGCAGAGATGTGAGGTCGCTCTACTGCAGGAGACGTTCCTGGGCCCAGGGGATCGGTGGACTGTTCCAGGCTTCCGCGTGTTTCGCGACGACCGGTCGCGCCGCGGAGGAGGAACGGCGATCCTGGTCGCGGAGCACCTGCGTGCACAGCGTTTCCCGCTACGGCCATTTCTTTCAACGGAAGCCACTGCCATAGACCTGGAGTGCGGCGAGGGACCTCTTCGTCTTGCTTCGGTCTACATATCACCTCAGGCGATGCTTCGCACAGATGAACTCGCGTCGATCTTCGCGGAATCTACTTCTGCGATCGTCGCGGGGGACTTCAACGCGAAGCATCCGGACTGGCATTCTCGGGTTGCCAACGCCCGGGGATATCGCCTGCGGCAGTGGACTTCGGCCGAGCGGCTCTCCGTCATCGGTCCTCGAACGCCGTCTCATTTCGCGACCTGCGGAACGAGCGACGTCTTGGACATCGCTGTGTACGCCGGGCTGCATTCAGCGCTCTCCGCGAGAGCGCTTTTTGCACTTGACAGTGACCACCTGCCGGTTCTTCTTCACTTCGGACGACGCCCCAAGGAAGCTGAGACGCGAAAAACCTTGAACTACGCCGCAGCGGACTGGGATTCTCTCCGGCGCAGGATTACGGACGGAATCACGGCCACTTCGCTGCCTCCGGCTCTTGGTTCTCCCGATGAAATCGACCGTCAGGTTGATTTTATCACGGAAACCGTGCAGTCGGCGGTAGCGGCTTCGATTCCCGTAACCTGCCGTCGCTCCTGGAACCACCTGGCGCTTCCGCGATCCATCCGCGAGGACATCCGGGAGAAAAATCGCCTGCGGCGCCGCTTTCAAAGCACCCGCTGCCCGTCCGACAAGGCCCAGCTGAACGCCGCCCAGCGCCGTATTCGCACCGACATCCTGGCCCTGAGAACCGCCTCCTGGGAGAAAAAGGTTTCCTCTCTCTCTCCAGAAGACGGCTCGATGTGGAGAATGGCAAGGTCCCTCCGCGGGGAGTCCCGGGAGGAAGCCCCGCTGATTGCTGCCAACGGATTTCTGCGCTCGCCGGAGGAGAAAGCTTCGGGGATGGCGGTCCATTTGGAGGACGTCTTTTCTCCTTCCGAAGGTGATATGGACCAGCCCGATCCGCTGACTTCCCGTGTCATCCCGCCGAGAACGCCGCACCACTCCCGAGACCGAGAAGAGCTGCCGCCGACCATCGTGGAGGAGGACCTTAGAGGGGCCATAAAGACTCTGAAGCCGCGGAAGGCACCGGGGCCGGACGGTATCTCGAATGCCGTAATCGCCCAGATGCCGATTTCCCTTGCCTCATTTATGTTATGCATATTCAATGCGTGTCTCGCCATCGGGTATTTCCCATCCCGGTGGAAAGAGGCGCGTGTTGTGTGCATTCCTAAGGAAGGGAAATCACCTTCGCCGGCGAATTATCGCCCAATCTCTTTGCTCGACGGCCTGGGAAAACTGTTCGAGCGGGTCCTTCTTCGTCACCTGATCGCCATCACCGAGGAGCTGAACATCCTACCTGAGCACCAATTCGGCTTCCGCAGCGAACATTCCACGACTCATCAGATCGCGCGCCTGCTGAATTACGTCACGGAAGGTTTCAACCGACGGCACTCCACCGTCGGCGCCTTCTTTGACATCAGCAAGGCGTTCGATCGGGTGTGGCATGACGGCTTGCTGTGGAAGCTTGATTGCTTCGGGTTTCCTCGCTGGTGGACGAACATCGCTGCATCATGGCTTCGCGGCAGGACGTTCCGGGTCAGCTGGGGCGACGCGCTCTCCGAGAAGAGGAGCATACGAGCGGGCGTTCCGCAGGGAAGTCTGCTCTCGCCGCTCCTCTTCAATATCTACTCTTCGGACATCCCCGGTGACTTCGGAACCAACGTCCTCGTCGCAACATACGCCGACGATTCAGCGATCTTGGCACGTTCTTCTCGGCAACATCTGGCAGCGCGATACCTGCAGCGGGCGGTCGACGCTCTCACGGCGTGGTTTTCCCTTTGGCGCTTTGGCGTCAACGAGAAGAAAACCCAGGCGATCGTCTTTTCCAAGGGACCGAAGGAGCCCGGCGAAATTCTCGTCGGACTCACGGAAGTTCCTTGGAAAAGATCCGTTCTCTACCTGGGCGTACTTCTCGACAAGCGCCTCAACATGGTGAACCACGCCAAGCGGACATCCGGGATTGCGGCATCTCGGCGGCATCTCCTCGCGCCCATACTTGGCCATCCGTGCCTTCCTCTCCGCCGGCGGCTTCAACTTTTCGCGGCGGTGCTTCGCCCTAACCTCACGTACGCGGCGCCTGCGTGGTGCGGCGTTATGGGCAAGAAGGCGGAGAGAATCCTGTGCACCGCGGACAGGAAGAGTCTGCGGGCGACGCTGCGCCTTGGTTGGAAACCAGGGAACGAGGCGCTTTATGAAATCGGAAAATTACCACCACTGGATGCTGTCCTTCGTGAGCGGACGGCCATGTTCCGGGATCGAGCGGCATCATCATCCCACGGGGAAATCCGCAGCATCACTGATGCTGTGGTTCTCCCGTGGGATAAGCATCCACGTCCATGCGCGGGCACCGGCAACGAGGAAGACCAGCCGCCGGCGAAACGCAGAAAGTCCAGCGGCCATTTCGGAGCCACATGCTCCGAAATGGTACGACAGTGACGGGGTCCTTCGGGAACTTCATCCTTTCGGCCTTTTCGGGCATTTATGCTTTGAAAAGGTTCGATATTGACGGAGTCCCTTAGGATTCCGGGCGTTTCGCCGAGTGCATCACCGCTGAAGAGCAGAAATGCTGGGCAGCGGAAGGAGCCGGCATGGAGAAAGCCGGTGAAACATCGTGGTTGGTAATTTTCTCTTTCTATCATCACGCAGCAGCCGATAACATGGCAGACGCAGCATCTGGAGCAGCGGCAGCCGCACCACCGGCAGCCCAGCCTTCGGGCACCGTCGCAGTAAAACCCCTGCCTTCTTCAGGAACCTCCGCGGCTTCCAAGAAGGCCAGCAAGGGCGGAGCAGCCAAGAAGGCTCGCGCAAAGCCGTCGCACCCGCCCACTTCCGAGATGGTTAACAACGCAGTCAAGGGCCTCAAGGAGCGCGGTGGCTCTTCCCTTCAAGCCATCAAGAAGTACATCGCAGCCAGCTACAAAGTGGACGCCGAGAGGCTCTCGCCTTTCATCAAGAAGTACCTCAAGGCGGCCGTCACCGCCGGAACTCTCGTCCAGACCAAGGGAAAGGGCGCCTCAGGTTCCTTCAAGCTGAGCCACAGCAAGAAGGCCGCACCCGCGGCAGCCAGCGGGACGACCAAGGCGAAAAAGGTCGTCAAGAAGACGGGAGTAAAGAAACCGAAAGCGGTCGGAGCCAAGAAGTCCTCCGAGAAGGCGTCCAGTGGCACCAAGAGGTCCGCGCCCAAGGAGCGAAGCAAGTCCGCGCCACCAGCCAAGAAGGCGAAGAAGGCGGCGGACAAGCCAAAGAAGAAGCCGGCGGCTGGGAAACCCGCCGCCAAGGCGGCAAAGTCCCCGTCGAAGGCGAAAAAGGCGGCCACCAAACCCAAGACCCCCAAGCCCAAGAAGACGCCCACCAAGGCCAAGCCCGCCGCCAAGAAACCTTCCGCCGCCCAGAAAAAGAAGTGAACCATCACTGCTTCGCCACCGGCGCACCTAGGACAGCAGACAGCGTCCAATCTCGGTCCTTTTTAGGACCATCATGTCTTCCAAAGATGCTTGCCACTCAATGCCCACGCCACTGAGCACGCCCAAAGTTAACATTTATCATGATTAATGCCATGCAAAAACAACGGTCCTATTTAAAATTGATGATGCGACATGGACGGACGAAAAAAAAAATTAAGAATAACATTCATAGAACGTGTAAAATGAACAACACGTCACGGAGTATTGTTTTCTTTTCGTTAAGCGCGTCAGGTAAGCATCGCACGAACTTTTATTTCATCTCATTTCATGCGTAGCCGTGCAAACGCACTTGCCATGCGCAAAGGAAATTTCATGTCGTCCATCATTCCAATGGATTTACATCGTCGTTAATTATTGTGCGATCGTGCTAAATTCAAACTTTTAAGTATGTACTGGTCCTGAAAAGGACCTTTGTTTTTCGGCCGAAAGTAGCTTTCTAAGCTCGCTCTCCGCGGATACGGCGGGCCAGCTGGATGTCCTTGGGCATGATGGTCACACGCTTAGCGTGGATGGCGCAGAGGTTGGTGTCCTCAAAGAGACCCACTAGGTAAGCCTCGCTGGCCTCCTGGAGAGCCATGACGGCGGAGCTCTGGAACCGAAGATCGGTCTTGAAGTCCTGGGCGATCTCACGCACCAGGCGCTGGAAGGGCAGCTTGCGGATGAGGAGCTCCGTGCTCTTCTGGTATCTCCTGATCTCACGAAGGGCCACGGTACCGGGGCGGTACCTGTGGGGCTTCTTGACGCCTCCCGTCGCCGGCGCGCTCTTGCGAGCGGCCTTGGTGGCCAGCTGCTTCCTCGGGGCCTTTCCTCCGGTGGACTTGCGGGCTGTCTGCTTCGTACGTGCCATTTCTGCGATCTGTAAAAAGCCGGGTCAACGCCGTCTTTTAAGCACTTCCGAGAATGGCGCCAGATAGTACGGGCGACGCTGATTGGTGGAGAGGTCGGGTACGTCATCGCCGCGGCGGCGACGTTTATAAATACCGGCGAAGGTGCATTTCAGGTCATCAGACAGCAGCCCTTACTACGAGCAGACTACAGAGATGACTGGACGCGGCAAGGGAGGAAAAGGCCTGGGAAAGGGAGGAGCCAAACGTCATCGCAAAGTTCTCCGCGATAACATCCAGGGCATCACCAAGCCGGCCATCCGCCGTCTCGCCCGCCGAGGTGGAGTGAAGCGTATCTCCGGACTCATCTACGAGGAGACGCGCGGTGTGCTCAAGGTGTTCCTTGAGAACGTTATTCGTGACGCCGTCACCTACACCGAACACGCCAAGAGGAAGACCGTCACAGCCATGGACGTCGTGTACGCACTCAAGAGACAGGGCCGCACTCTCTACGGGTTTGGCGGTTAGACACGACGCGACGGGATCGCCATCCGACACCCGGCGTACGTCGATAAAAAAGGTCCTTCTAAGGACCAATACAATGTTCAGAGATGGAGCTAATCCTTTGCCATAACGGAACGAAAAATTATTCGCTATAGCGTATGTGACGGCGATAAATAGTAAAGTAAGACCTGTTCGAGCGCACAGGAAAAATGGCGGTGATAATAGAGTTGAAATTGTATGAGCCTTTACCGACGTTAAAGACATTGTCAGCGAATCGGAATAAGCACGTGGCAACGGACTGGCGACAATGTATATCGCGCCGTTGCAACCGTACATGAATAAGCACGTGGCAACGGACTGGCGACAATGTGTATCGCGCCGTTGCAACCATACATGTTAACAAGAAATAACGTAGTTAAGCGGCAGATTGCAGGTGAAATTTTATGACAGACTATGAAATACATTGTAAACGAAGCAGTGTCACCTTCAATCATTCTTCGTTGCATTTCAGCACAAACGCTTTCACTTTTTATACGCTTTATTTCCCATCGTTTACCTTAGCCCAATTATAGCTCCACGTTTCATTCGCTATGCTTATTACGTTTATTGTTATTATTATTTTTTTCACATGACATTTATCGCGTACATCTCTCTAGTATGTTCTGGTCCTGAAAAGGACCTTTTATGCGCACAGCGTGATGCTTATGCCTTCTTCTCAGTCTTCTTGGGCAGGAGCACCGCCTGGATGTTCGGAAGGACACCTCCCTGAGCGATGGTAACGCCCGACAGGAGCTTATTCAACTCCTCGTCGTTGCGGATGGCCAACTGCAAGTGACGAGGGATGATTCTCGTCTTCTTGTTGTCCCTGGCAGCGTTACCGGCCAACTCGAGGACTTCCGCGGCCAGGTACTCCATGACGGCGGCCAAGTAGACTGGGGCACCGGCACCAACACGCTCGGCATAGTTCCCCTTGCGGAGCAGACGGTGGATACGACCGACCGGAAACTGAAGACCGGCCCTGCTGGAGCGGGACTTGGACTTCCCCTTCACTTTTCCTCCCTTTCCTCGTCCGGACATGGCTGAATGCTTCTTTATCTGGTAGTGCTGTCTAATCGCTGTCAGACTCCTGGGCGCATTTATATAGGCTGCCGCCGTCCTAGCGACGCCACATCATGCTTTTACGTGATTGGTCGTCGAGGAGATTCGGCTCACGGAACGGACCAGGGGTACATAAGCAGGCGACTGATGTTCGGCGAAAATACTGAAATCGACCCCGTTCGCCGAACGTGATCACCATGCCACCCAAGACGAGCGGAAAGGCTGCGAAGAAAGCGGGCAAGGCCCAGAAGAACATCTCCAAGGGAGACAAGAAGAAGAAGCGCAGGAGGAAGGAGAGCTACGCAATCTACATCTACAAAGTGCTGAAGCAGGTGCACCCCGACACCGGAATCTCCAGCAAGGCCATGAGCATCATGAACAGCTTCGTCAACGATATTTTCGAGAGAATCGCCGCCGAAGCTTCTCGCCTGGCTCACTACAACAAGCGCTCCACCATCACCAGCCGGGAGGTGCAGACCGCCGTCAGGCTCTTGCTTCCCGGTGAGCTGGCCAAGCACGCCGTCTCCGAGGGGACCAAGGCCGTCACCAAGTACACCAGCTCAAAGTAAATTCCTCGACGGGATTGCTTTGATGCATCCTAACGGCCCTTCTAAGGGCCATGAAATAATCTTCAGTTTTCAAATACCCGACTGCGATGGGCAATCGTCAATACTCGGCCGCAAAGGACGTACATAAATAAACGTAAAAACCTGGGAAATTAGAGTCCCACGCTTTCCTCCGATTCACCAACTACTTACCTGGTGTGCACGCGCGCGGTTCACGAAAAAATAGAGTAAATGTAAAGGAGAAACTTATGACAATAAAAGATGGACGAATTTCTTACCTCCTATTCAAATATATTTTCTACTGCTATGCGTCTGCATTTGATGAAAATGACCGTCGAGATATTAAGGAAAAAATATTATATTCCCATGATTACTTCCCTTTCACCCAGTACTTTTCAAACCACTGACCTGCTATGCTCGTTTCTCAGACGTAAGCCTTGACTTACATGTCTCCCTCCGTCAAAAATAATATGGATTCACGGCGTCCGTCTCCCTCCGAAACTGGTACGCTTGTGGTCACGTTGCTCCTGCTTCACTTCCAGGGGCAGTAAATGACAGGTCCCCACATGCCCTTCCCACGCGGCCGTTTTTCCGCGAAGGCTAATTCCGCTTAACCTCCCGTCCCATCCGCTACGTCGTAAAACTCCTCGGGGGTTCAACGCGAGGAGGCAGGTAATGCGACCCGTCCTCGCCCCAAGTTTCTACGTTAACCAGAAAAGGGCTGTCGCAATGACCCACGTGGCATTCCGCACGAGGAAGAAATTTCTGTGGAAACCTCGCAAGCATAGAACGCAGCTGGGCAACAGCGTTCCTTGTACATTCACCAAGTCGTGACGAGCAGGCGTCGCAATAAACAAAATGGCGGGCAGTGAGCGCTTCCGTGGATTTTCCATTGTGCTAATTCTATCCAATCAATCAATTCCCAGAAACTATTTCTACGGAATGCATCGTCGTTAACAGCATATGGAATCAGCATCATTCGCACAAATAACAATTTATGTAATGGGCATCGGGTTTCCTTCTTGGAAAATCGCCATCTCGCTGAAACAATGTTGATAAACCTCCTCTGAACGAATCCCCCAAGTATTTTAAAGTCGATTGAGTGATTTTTCATCCTTTTCCGCAATTTTTTTTTTGCGATACTGCAACGATTTATCAGCAATTGATTACAAATGCATCGAGACAGACGTGACAAGTAGACCAGTTCTTTGATCACCATGCCTCCAAATGACCGATTCTTGTTATAGTTTTGAACCGGGGTCCCTTCCGCGGGACACGACTCATTCCCCTTCTTTTGAACGAAATTAACCTTTCCAGAAATCTTTACTTGTCTTGTCACGCCACAGAACAGAAAATGTTTCTCTAGGCAAAAGTTAAATGGTCCCAGTCCCAACTTACCCGCTAATTTTATTACGTTGATACACAAGGGATGGAAGGACATACGTTAATGTTGTTTATTTCTTTGCGGGATTAGGGAAATGAAATCTAGGGAAAAGAGGTCGAAGTTTGACGTGAAAGAGAAATCTTTAAAATTAGCGGCCGGTATAATCATTTATGAGATGATTGCATAACGTTTTCATTAAGGCGACTCTTCCTACAAGTGCATTTCTGACGAAAAAGGTTGCCGCATGTGCCTACCTGTCCGTCCTTTTAGCATTTCAACTTTCTGCAAATTTGGTGAAAATCTTTACCGCATTAGCCCCATTGAAGAATCCACCCCGGCCGCATTTTGACACTAGGTACACGAGATCGTCACTTCACCGTATTCGACAACCGATTTCCCGCAGTGGCGTTAACCGAAGGACGCTCGGCTTTGAGGACAATAGTGATTCGTGAAGCGATATTTAATCAGATTCATCTAGTAACAGTGGCCGGGAATGGAATGGAATAACGTCCTTGCCTAGGCAACTTAGTAACATACAACTTAACTACGGACGGGAGAAAATGCCGACGAGCCGTGAAGCGGTGTAAATTTCATAACGATCGTGTGATTTTAAGACTCATGATATACACCATGACGATTAATTACCTTAGCAGTTGTGGTGATGCTTAATCACCGGGATATCATGTAATGTCATACCAGTCACAGCGAGGCGTTAATACTTAACATTGAACTTTGTCAAATTTGTGTAGTTGAAATCACCCTTATGACATCTGTTAATAAATTCATCCACACAGAGTACCAAATTAGTAAAATATCTCGGGTACGCAGCGATATGTAAACGGAGACAGTTTTTTTTTCAAAATCTCGGAATGGATGACAAACGTCCTCCATTAGCGAACATTTATGACAGTCATCACCTACCTCCTGCCGTGATAATGTCAAATTTTGCAATGCAACTACTGGTAATAAGAATGATTAAATTCGAGTCAACTAGTGTTACTTTCGAATAACGTTCCCCCATTGACACAACTGTCATTTACATATGAACACTAGAAACTAACACACACGAACGTGCACATAGACCTACGCAACCTTCAGTCGTCTACTTCATCGTGAGTGGATTGAATCCTCTTAACTCCTGATTGACTTTCGCTTCACATTGCAATGATCCCAGATTGGCCGGGGAAAAGACGACTATTTGTTTTCCTGTTCACTGGAATGCTTATTTCGTATCTTTTATGGTGATGTGCTAGGTACCAGACAGCTTAAAATTGTTAATCATCGTTCTTTTATTACTCGTGACGATAAAGTTGCTTCCGCATCGCTAAGAACCTCAAGGAATCAACAATGAACGGGGATGAAATATTTGATGGGTCCACATGTATTGATTAAGTAATGCAGAACGAAGTAGATACTGAGTAATTGAATTAACACAGGGGCTTCTTCGAGACAGAACCGAGAAATGATGTTCCGTGAACTGTCGACGGTGATAGAGTTCCACGAAAGAGAGGTCGTAGAGGAATGAACGGTTCCGGCTGTTAATGCCGCCCCTAGTCCCCCCAACCCCGCAAGCACTGGAAACCAGCCTGGATCCCTGATTACGATCCCAGGAAAAATCGTGTTCAAGTCTTTCCTACGCCAGATAGTATAATCTGTCATCACTATTGAACGCCGCATCACGCCCCGACGGCTTTTTCCCACGTTTTTTTTATTTATTCACAGGAATGTTTTCCAGGTAAGGGCTATTCACTCTACCTTATCCGTCAATCACTATCCCGACCCTCGAAAGTTATAAGGAAAAGTCGACCATTGCTCTAATGAAAGATATTATTCCAACGGCATGGAGGTAAAAAACAAGATCCATATGCTTGACACACATTATGTCGATTGGAAACAAGTGGAAACGATGTGAAATTAGGTTGGAAGCAACTGAAAAATATTGTGACACGAATACAAGCCGTCATAGCTCCGCAACTACGACGAAAGGGATGTGGATATTATTGAGTTAAACGCATCTGTCCTATTTGCTTATGGCGATTCCCATCGTAATGATCGCGCATACAATCCCGCGATGCGCCCTATTTTCGCCGTTTCCGTGAATAAGACGTACGGCGGGGGATGTGTACCGAGCGAAATTGCCGACACGAATTACGTACGCTTACGAGAGCCTGGTTTTCAAGGAGTCGCTTTCACGTTGACTACGTCCCCGAGGTATCCCATCACACAGGGTCATTTAACGTGACATACAGCGTGTGTGTGGGAGGGATTTTTTTTTTTAAGGTCGTAGGGGTGTATTCCGTAACTTGACGGCACCGTGGAGAAAAGCACATCCAACGCATCGCACAGATAAGGAAGGTTAATAAAAGAAATGTACGCGATAACAAGTCGACGGCAGACGACTCTCCTCTTCGAAAGACGTGCAAGGAAACTAGGGTAGACATCCGCGGAAACGTGGATGTGGCGCCGTTTCAACGACAATAAGAGTTTTCCCGTGATGAAGTATCATTTCGTTTCCGATGACATGCCGGTTGCTACAAATTCATCATCCCGCAACGAGGTACCGACGTCCGAAGCCGTTGGAGACGGAGCAAACTCGTCACGGCCGGGTCGCCACTGCGCGCCCTCGGCTACTACATTGTTTTTCCCGCCCGCTCACGGGGCTAAAGCATAATTCGGCGCCATCCTCGACTTTGTTGTACGTGAACTTTGACGTCCCATTCGCGTGCGTACAGTTCATTTCTTTTTCCCCTTCGGCCACCCCATGCAACCATTTCGAAGCCCACGCGGACGCGTCGTAAGGCGTGCGCTTAACGGGTGACTCCGTCTCCATTTGCGACTCGATAATCCTTTCCCACGGGCGCGGGAGGTGGGTGCGTCGCGACGCCCCCGAGTCGTCGAAAAATGCATAAACGTCCGCTTACGGGACAGGCACCGGGGAGGAACAGGAGGAAGGTTTGACAGGCGCCGAGTCAGGGGGAAGGCGTCCGAAGGGACCGTCTTCTCGGGGCCGCTTTCCGCGGCCGGCGCGCGGCCCACCGGGTCGCGAGCGCGTCCAATACCAGGTGAAGGATGGCCTCGAACGTACGTTACCTCGGATCTCGAGGAATCGACCCCGGTAGAAACGTGTGCAACGTTTATTCCCGGGTACGCCTTCGACAGGACGACAACCCGTATTTTGACGACCCGCTGCACACGAACTGGGCTCGCCAAACGCCTGGCGCCGCCACGGCCGACAGGGTGGAACCCTGACGGGCGCCGCGGCGCAAGGCGCCCTCGTTACGCGCCCCCGACACTCTCCGAAACGCGAAAGTCGGAGGAGGAGTGGAGTACAAACAATCCGAGAAGCGCACCGGAGGCGAGAGGAAGAGATCGTATTTTGCTCCGAAATGGTACGATAGCAAGGTGGACTTTCGTATGAAATCCATGTCTTGGTAATTTTCTCTTTCTATCATCACGCAGCAGCCGATAACATGGCAGACGCAGCATCTGGAGCAGCGGCAGCCGCACCACCGGCAGCCCAGCCTTCGGGCACCGTCGCAGTAAAACCCCTGCCTTCTTCAGGAACCTCCGCGGCTTCCAAGAAGGCCAGCAAGGGCGGAGCAGCCAAGAAGGCTCGCGCAAAGCCGTCGCACCCGCCCACTTCCGAGATGGTTAACAACGCAGTCAAGGGCCTCAAGGAGCGCGGTGGCTCTTCCCTTCAAGCCATCAAGAAGTACATCGCAGCCAGCTACAAAGTGGACGCCGAGAGGCTCTCGCCTTTCATCAAGAAGTACCTCAAGGCGGCCGTCACCGCCGGAACTCTCGTCCAGACCAAGGGAAAGGGCGCCTCAGGTTCCTTCAAGCTGAGCCACAGCAAGAAGGCCGCACCCGCGGCAGCCAGCGGGACGACCAAGGCGAAAAAGGTCGTCAAGAAGACGGGAGTAAAGAAACCGAAAGCGGTCGGAGCCAAGAAGTCCTCCGAGAAGGCGTCCAGTGGCACCAAGAGGTCCGCGCCCAAGGAGCGAAGCAAGTCCGCGCCACCAGCCAAGAAGGCGAAGAAGGCGGCGGACAAGCCAAAGAAGAAGCCGGCGGCTGGGAAACCCGCCGCCAAGGCGGCAAAGTCCCCGTCGAAGGCGAAAAAGGCGGCCACCAAACCCAAGACCCCCAAGCCCAAGAAGACGCCCACCAAGGCCAAGCCCGCCGCCAAGAAACCTTCCGCCGCCCAGAAAAAGAAGTGAACCATCACTGCTTCGCCACCGGCGCACCTAGGACAGCAGACAGCGTCCAATCTCGGTCCTTTTTAGGACCATCATGTCTTCCAAAGATGCTTGCCACTCAATGCCCACGCCACTGAGCACGCCCAAAGTTAACATTTATCATGATTAATGCCATGCAAAAACAACGGTCCTATTTAAAATTGATGATGCGACATGGACGGACGAAAAAAAAAATTAAGAATAACATTCATAGAACGTGTAAAATGAACAACACGTCACGGAGTATTGTTTTCTTTTCGTTAAGCGCGTCAGGTAAGCATCGCACGAACTTTTATTTCATCTCATTTCATGCGTAGCCGTGCAAACGCACTTGCCATGCGCAAAGGAAATTTCATGTCGTCCATCATTCCAATGGATTTACATCGTCGTTAATTATTGTGCGATCGTGCTAAATTCAAACTTTTAAGTATGTACTGGTCCTGAAAAGGACCTTTGTTTTTCGGCCGAAAGTAGCTTTCTAAGCTCGCTCTCCGCGGATACGGCGGGCCAGCTGGATGTCCTTGGGCATGATGGTCACACGCTTAGCGTGGATGGCGCAGAGGTTGGTGTCCTCAAAGAGACCCACTAGGTAAGCCTCGCTGGCCTCCTGGAGAGCCATGACGGCGGAGCTCTGGAACCGAAGATCGGTCTTGAAGTCCTGGGCGATCTCACGCACCAGGCGCTGGAAGGGCAGCTTGCGGATGAGGAGCTCCGTGCTCTTCTGGTATCTCCTGATCTCACGAAGGGCCACGGTACCGGGGCGGTACCTGTGGGGCTTCTTGACGCCTCCCGTCGCCGGCGCGCTCTTGCGAGCGGCCTTGGTGGCCAGCTGCTTCCTCGGGGCCTTTCCTCCGGTGGACTTGCGGGCTGTCTGCTTCGTACGTGCCATTTCTGCGATCTGTAAAAAGCCAGAAATGGCGCAATGGAAGCCCTGGATAGGGCACACATAAACCGTGCCGGTGAGCGTTACCCACCTTTACCGGTCGTTTCACAATAAAGAAATACCCTGGCAATTTGAACTAAAATGACGTCAGTGTACGTGTTGTTTGTGAGAAGAAAGAAACTTAGCAGCTAGTATGTGAGGAGTACATTCTCACATGAAATGAACATAAAAAATGACGAGCCGACAGGAAACGGCTCGGGTTAAGAACTACGAATAAACAATACGGGAGAATGCAATGTACAAGGGGATGACTTAAGAATTAAAAGAAAGGATAACGAACTCTAATAGGAGTATATGGTGTGGAATATATACAGTAAGGGGTGAGCGCCCTTGTGCGTCCTACAGGTGGACAGGGCGGGGCTAGGCGACCGATAAGCGATCGCTAGAGACAAAATCAAGAGAGCACCGATTGAGAATTGGTATCGGTGAAAGTATTTACAACAATGGGTGCGAAAAGAAAACACCCGGCTAAGCTGAAGGAGATTACAAAGGATATGATAGGCTATACAGGCTATAATGAACGCTAACTTAGGACGATATAATTAAATTTTACGACTAAGAAGAAGACTAAAAGCAGGCATAGGAAAGACTCATAGGCGAGTAGCATCCTTAGGCAGTGTATATGTATGACGCTTATCAATATCGTAATCCCACAACGACGCCAGAAGGGGATTACCAGCGGAGGTCAACGACGCATGAAACGTCCTAATTTGGCGGCGCATAAAGTCCGCAATTGACGGGAGACGATGTGCCGCGCGCACATCCGCCATTCGGGTGAGACGGCTCACATTAAGCAGACCCCGAATGGCTTTATTTTGTATAGTTTCGAGGTGGGTCCATAACGTCCTTCGGCACGCGAAAATTTGAGAGCCGTAAAGTATTTGCGGACGGATGATCGACGTGTAAAGCCGCATCCTGTCCGCGTGCGACACAGAAGAGGCTTCCGACGCGAGACATCGAAGCTGATTCATGGCCACAATGGCTTTGCGGCGGCACAGATTAAGGTGCGGTTGGAAGGTTAATTTGGCGTCAAGAATGACGCCAAGGAAGCGGTGAGAGGAAGCTTGCGGAATGCAGTGGTTTTGTAAACGGAGTGGGATGTGCGGGGTGCGTGGGCGGCGTCGGGCGAAGTGGACATGAGTACTTTTGGCGGCGTTTAATTGAATTTTCCATGTTTTAGTCCACTTCTGTATTTTATGCAGGTGTGCGTTGAGGCGTTTGAAATTCGCGCTGCGTACCCGAGATGTAGCGGCAATGGCGGTATCATCGGCGTACATGTACAGGGACGTGTGTGGCGTCGACGGCATGTCATTGACGAATAAATTGAATAAAAACGGGCTGATAAGAGAGCCTTGCGGAACACCCGCTTCGGCTCGCTTTACAGAGGAGAGGGAGTCCCCAATAGACACTCGGAATTGACGATTGGAAAGGAAACTGGCGATCAAGTTGATGAGGGGCGGAGGAAAGTTCGAAAGGTGCAATTTGTAAAGCAGACCTTTATGCCAAACTCTATCGAACGCGCGGGCGATGTCAAGAAAGACAGCGTCCGTGGATCGACGGAGATTAAAGCCGTGCGAAATACGTTCGCACAAGCGAAGTATTTGATGCGGCGCGGAGACGCGAGATCTAAAACCAAATTGCTCCGGGCGGAAGATGCCCTGAGCTTTCGCGTGAGATTCAAGCTGAGTCAGAAGGACCCGCTCGAAAATTTTGGACAGGTTAGACAAAAGAGTTATCGGGCGACAATTTCCGGGGATAGTAGCGTCTTTCCCTGGCTTCGGAAGGAGGATAACTTTCCCTGTTTTCCAAGGGGATGGGAAATGGGAAGCAATGTAGCAATGATTAAGTAAATCAGAAATAAGAAGGGGAAACTTCGGAACGGAGGCGGCAAGTTTAAGTTGATGGTTAGTTATCCCATCAAAACCGGGTGCTTTTTTAGATGGAAGAGAAGTGATAACCCCTTTGATATCGTCCGCGGACGTTAGCAAAGGGAGATCAGGTGGATTTGAAGGAAGCGATTTTAAAAATTTTCTGATTTTACGATCCGCGGGGGATGGGTTGGGATCGACTGCCATGGTGGACTCCAGGTGGTCAGCCTGAATGTCCGCCTTTTTCGTCGGATCGAAAATTAAGACGTCCGCTAATTGCAGCGGAGGGTTGGTCGTTTTAATGTTACGGCGAAGGGACTTGGAAATTTTCCAGAGAGAGTTATCCTCGAAGGACAGGGAGGAAACATGACGCAGCCATTCCTGCGAAGAAAAAGCCTTAATGGACCGTCTGACGTCAGCAGCGAGGCGGTTGTATCGGGACTTATCCCAAGGCAATCGGTCACGCTGCCATAGGCGACGGGCGGCATTACGGGCTTTTATCATCACAAGAATGTGCTGTGGAAGGGGACGCGATCTTCTCCCAGAATTGGGAGGAATAAATTTCGTGATTCGGCGTTTCGCTTCTGCAAAGGCATCCGAAACGGCTTCTGCTCGGCGGTCAAGGTCCGCTGGAGTGGGGGAAGAAAGGGGAGCGAACGGCTCCAAGACGTCTGCTAGGGAAGCAGGAAAAAGGTCCCAGTTTAAGGACGGGGTAGGTGGGGGAAGAAGACGAGGAGAGGAGAGGGGGAGGTGAAAAAGGACCGGGAAATGGTCGGATGAAAATCCTCGGATGACCGAGGGCGTGCCGACAAAGGGAAGGTTGATCGCCAGACCGAAATCGATAATGGAAACTTTTGAAGGGGATCGGGAGACACGTGTCGGCTCCATGGGAGCGAGAAAGGACGAGGGTAGGTTTGATGCGAACGCATGCAAAATGCGCCCGTTACGGGAGGTCGAGGAACAATTCCAATGTCTGTTATGAGAATTCCAATCTCCTATGTACAAGCCCGACCTGCGACGTGACATCAAAAGGTTCAGGTCGTTGTTATTCAATTTACGCGCCCTGCCGACGAGTTGGTAGATGGTGAATATATTCAGGTTACCCTGCGTTGTATGTACTTGAATTCCGAGAGCTTCCATGCAGGAGAGGATGGGGACGTCGAGAAGGGAATGAGAGATATCCCGTTTAATCAAGATAGCAACTCCTCCGCCTTGAGCGTTGCGGTCGAGACGGTGTGTAACGTAATCGGAAGAGTAGAAAGAGACGTGTGGTTTTAAAAAGGTTTCCTGAAGAAGAATGATGTCTATGTGGTGTTGCGAGGCGAATTGTAACAACTCGTGTTTTTTGTTGGAAATACTGTTACAATTCCAGGAAAGAATTTTCAGCGTGTCGCGCGGTGAAGACGTATGGACGTTAGACATGAAGTTGGAGGAGTTGCTCCAAGATAAACATTTTTTTCGCCTCGAGCGTAGGTGCATGTTGAATCTGAATCATTATGCTTCGAAACCAAGCTAATAGCTCCGAAGCATCCGAGGCAGGCGAAGAATCACGGGGTGACGGCACAGGGCCGACGAGGGGAGGGGAGGGGAGGGGATGCGCTCCGGGCTTGGGCGCGTGGCCATCTGGTCCGCTCGGCATGGGACGCCTTGAGCTAGGGAGCGGAGGAAAAGCAGCTGACGAGGTCACTGCCCCGGCGAAGGAGCGTGGGAGGGGAGGAGGAGTCTGTGCCGCGGCAAAAACACTGGGTTTTTTCTTCGCGGCCTGCAAGCGCTTGGCTTCCTTGTGGACGTCGCATCCACGGTAATTAGCGGGGTGATCTTGACCGCATAAGTAGCAATGAGCCGGGGTATCGCGGGATTTAATGCACTCGTTGCTAAGGTGCTTTTCGCCGCACCGAACACAGTTCGGCTGCAAAAAGCAATGATTTTTTGTGTGCCCGATTCTCTGGCAACGGTGGCATTGCACGGGCATGTTAGGTTTGCGAAACGGGGTCACCGTGACACGGAGACCCGCCAAGAATGAAATGCTTAAAAAAGCTTCGACGTCGACTGCGTGTTCGCAGACGACGTGAATGGTGGTTGTCGGATAACGCTCCAATTCGCGAATTCCTTGATCGCGTTCTTTATCGGACGGACGAGTGGACGTGATGCGTCTCACTGTGATTACAGGGTGGCCAAGCGATTTCAGATCGCGTAGAAGCGAATCGTCGTCGATCGACGGAAGTACGCCACGAATAGCAAATTCGCGGCGGCGATGTTCAGGCAGTTGATATGTCACATGGGGAACCTCCAGTTCCCGGAGAATCGAAGCGACCTTAGTATAATCGTCCGAGTTTACACATTTAATGATGGCAGCGTTCGCGCCCGTAGAATGGGCGACCGGGGGGAAAGCGCAAGCTCGCTTGATGCGCGAATTAATTTCTCCCCATTTTGAGACGTCCACGAGGCGAAATGGCGGAATTTTCCCATGACCTGGGGACGTGTTTGGACCCGCTGCGGTGGGCGATACGCGCGCCTGATCCCGCGGAGGAGGACGAACGGAATTTAAACTGGAAGGGGGAGTTTCACCTTCCGATAGAAGCGTAAATCTGTTGGCGATGTCAACGGAGGACACCGGCGGGGAAGATAAAGCGCCTGACGCCATATGGCGGCGGCGTTTAGACGTTACAAGTTTAAATTCGGCGTCTGGCGAATTGGAAACACTATTGACATTGTTATTAGCATTGCCAGGGTATGCGCTCGGACGCATTGCGTCCGTCACAGTGCGCTGAGGTGAATGAGAACGACCGGGGAGGGCGGGAACACTCACCGGGGCCGTGGCGGCACCGAGGTCCATTGGCTCCACCGGCAAGGTAGCGGAGTGGCAGGATGGCTGGTTTAGTGGTGGTGTAGGCGGCCGAGAAGGCGTCGTGATGTGATGTGCAGATGATGTGATGGTGTGCGGCACAGGCGACACAGAATGGGGACGGAAAGTATCTAATAGTGCGTCCCTTTCGCTCACGGAAAGGGCCGCGAGCGCATCGCGCAAACTGTCCGCTGTCAGCGGGACTGCGGCCATGGCCGGAGAAACGGAATCACTTTGGATTAGGTTCGCTGAAATTGCCGCTAAAGCAATCGGCGTTTGCGTTGTTCGGCGATTTCCCCGAAGACCAAGATTTATAGCGACGTCATGTGAACCACGCGGATGCTTATGTGGACCAGCGTCGTGATGTATAGGCGACGACGATTTAATTCGCATAATTTTAGTTAATTGCACATCGGAGACGTAGCTCGACGACGGAATGTATCGGAAGGGGAAGGGGGACCACTCGGCCGAGCAGTCGGGCGGGGCGTACGCCTAGGCAGCTCCCGGGAAGGGAGGGGGAGGCAAGCGACCGGCCCGGGCGGGCGGCCGTTGCTCGGCGGCGGCGGTCGGATCAAAGGACCCGCCGGGCGGCACAGTGACCCACAAAGGGATCGCACCCAAAACACGCAAACGCGCACAAAAACACGAAAGAAGGAGCGCTCAAAAACACTTCCGTTCACTTCGCAAGCTCAGAATGGTCTGTCCTGTAAAAAGCCGGGTCAACGCCGTCTTTTAAGCACTTCCGAGAATGGCGCCAGATAGTACGGGCGACGCTGATTGGTGGAGAGGTCGGGTACGTCATCGCCGCGGCGGCGACGTTTATAAATACCGGCGAAGGTGCATTTCAGGTCATCAGACAGCAGCCCTTACTACGAGCAGACTACAGAGATGACTGGACGCGGCAAGGGAGGAAAAGGCCTGGGAAAGGGAGGAGCCAAACGTCATCGCAAAGTTCTCCGCGATAACATCCAGGGCATCACCAAGCCGGCCATCCGCCGTCTCGCCCGCCGAGGTGGAGTGAAGCGTATCTCCGGACTCATCTACGAGGAGACGCGCGGTGTGCTCAAGGTGTTCCTTGAGAACGTTATTCGTGACGCCGTCACCTACACCGAACACGCCAAGAGGAAGACCGTCACAGCCATGGACGTCGTGTACGCACTCAAGAGACAGGGCCGCACTCTCTACGGGTTTGGCGGTTAGACACGACGCGACGGGATCGCCATCCGACACCCGGCGTACGTCGATAAAAAAGGTCCTTCTAAGGACCAATACAATGTTCAGAGATGGAGCTAATCCTTTGCCATAACGGAACGAAAAATTATTCGCTATAGCGTATGTGACGGCGATAAATAGTAAAGTAAGACCTGTTCGAGCGCACAGGAAAAATGGCGGTGATAATAGAGTTGAAATTGTATGAGCCTTTACCGACGTTAAAGACATTGTCAGCGAATCGGAATAAGCACGTGGCAACGGACTGGCGACAATGTATATCGCGCCGTTGCAACCGTACATGAATAAGCACGTGGCAACGGACTGGCGACAATGTGTATCGCGCCGTTGCAACCATACATGTTAACAAGAAATAACGTAGTTAAGCGGCAGATTGCAGGTGAAATTTTATGACAGACTATGAAATACATTGTAAACGAAGCAGTGTCACCTTCAATCATTCTTCGTTGCATTTCAGCACAAACGCTTTCACTTTTTATACGCTTTATTTCCCATCGTTTACCTTAGCCCAATTATAGCTCCACGTTTCATTCGCTATGCTTATTACGTTTATTGTTATTATTATTTTTTTCACATGACATTTATCGCGTACATCTCTCTAGTATGTTCTGGTCCTGAAAAGGACCTTTTATGCGCACAGCGTGATGCTTATGCCTTCTTCTCAGTCTTCTTGGGCAGGAGCACCGCCTGGATGTTCGGAAGGACACCTCCCTGAGCGATGGTAACGCCCGACAGGAGCTTATTCAACTCCTCGTCGTTGCGGATGGCCAACTGCAAGTGACGAGGGATGATTCTCGTCTTCTTGTTGTCCCTGGCAGCGTTACCGGCCAACTCGAGGACTTCCGCGGCCAGGTACTCCATGACGGCGGCCAAGTAGACTGGGGCACCGGCACCAACACGCTCGGCATAGTTCCCCTTGCGGAGCAGACGGTGGATACGACCGACCGGAAACTGAAGACCGGCCCTGCTGGAGCGGGACTTGGACTTCCCCTTCACTTTTCCTCCCTTTCCTCGTCCGGACATGGCTGAATGCTTCTTTATCTGGTAGTGCTGTCTAATCGCTGTCAGACTCCTGGGCGCATTTATATAGGCTGCCGCCGTCCTAGCGACGCCACATCATGCTTTTACGTGATTGGTCGTCGAGGAGATTCGGCTCACGGAACGGACCAGGGGTACATAAGCAGGCGACTGATGTTCGGCGAAAATACTGAAATCGACCCCGTTCGCCGAACGTGATCACCATGCCACCCAAGACGAGCGGAAAGGCTGCGAAGAAAGCGGGCAAGGCCCAGAAGAACATCTCCAAGGGAGACAAGAAGAAGAAGCGCAGGAGGAAGGAGAGCTACGCAATCTACATCTACAAAGTGCTGAAGCAGGTGCACCCCGACACCGGAATCTCCAGCAAGGCCATGAGCATCATGAACAGCTTCGTCAACGATATTTTCGAGAGAATCGCCGCCGAAGCTTCTCGCCTGGCTCACTACAACAAGCGCTCCACCATCACCAGCCGGGAGGTGCAGACCGCCGTCAGGCTCTTGCTTCCCGGTGAGCTGGCCAAGCACGCCGTCTCCGAGGGGACCAAGGCCGTCACCAAGTACACCAGCTCAAAGTAAATTCCTCGACGGGATTGCTTTGATGCATCCTAACGGCCCTTCTAAGGGCCATGAAATAATCTTCAGTTTTCAAATACCCGACTGCGATGGGCAATCGTCAATACTCGGCCGCAAAGGACGTACATAAATAAACGTAAAAACCTGGGAAATTAGAGTCCCACGCTTTCCTCCGATTCACCAACTACTTACCTGGTGTGCACGCGCGCGGTTCACGAAAAAATAGAGTAAATGTAAAGGAGAAACTTATGACAATAAAAGATGGACGAATTTCTTACCTCCTATTCAAATATATTTTCTACTGCTATGCGTCTGCATTTGATGAAAATGACCGTCGAGATATTAAGGAAAAAATATTATATTCCCATGATTACTTCCCTTTCACCCAGTACTTTTCAAACCACTGACCTGCTATGCTCGTTTCTCAGACGTAAGCCTTGACTTACATGTCTCCCTCCGTCAAAAATAATATGGATTCACGGCGTCCGTCTCCCTCCGAAACTGGTACGCTTGTGGTCACGTTGCTCCTGCTTCACTTCCAGGGGCAGTAAATGACAGGTCCCCACATGCCCTTCCCACGCGGCCGTTTTTCCGCGAAGGCTAATTCCGCTTAACCTCCCGTCCCATCCGCTACGTCGTAAAACTCCTCGGGGGTTCAACGCGAGGAGGCAGGTAATGCGACCCGTCCTCGCCCCAAGTTTCTACGTTAACCAGAAAAGGGCTGTCGCAATGACCCACGTGGCATTCCGCACGAGGAAGAAATTTCTGTGGAAACCTCGCAAGCATAGAACGCAGCTGGGCAACAGCGTTCCTTGTACATTCACCAAGTCGTGACGAGCAGGCGTCGCAATAAACAAAATGGCGGGCAGTGAGCGCTTCCGTGGATTTTCCATTGTGCTAATTCTATCCAATCAATCAATTCCCAGAAACTATTTCTACGGAATGCATCGTCGTTAACAGCATATGGAATCAGCATCATTCGCACAAATAACAATTTATGTAATGGGCATCGGGTTTCCTTCTTGGAAAATCGCCATCTCGCTGAAACAATGTTGATAAACCTCCTCTGAACGAATCCCCCAAGTATTTTAAAGTCGATTGAGTGATTTTTCATCCTTTTCCGCAATTTTTTTTTTGCGATACTGCAACGATTTATCAGCAATTGATTACAAATGCATCGAGACAGACGTGACAAGTAGACCAGTTCTTTGATCACCATGCCTCCAAATGACCGATTCTTGTTATAGTTTTGAACCGGGGTCCCTTCCGCGGGACACGACTCATTCCCCTTCTTTTGAACGAAATTAACCTTTCCAGAAATCTTTACTTGTCTTGTCACGCCACAGAACAGAAAATGTTTCTCTAGGCAAAAGTTAAATGGTCCCAGTCCCAACTTACCCGCTAATTTTATTACGTTGATACACAAGGGATGGAAGGACATACGTTAATGTTGTTTATTTCTTTGCGGGATTAGGGAAATGAAATCTAGGGAAAAGAGGTCGAAGTTTGACGTGAAAGAGAAATCTTTAAAATTAGCGGCCGGTATAATCATTTATGAGATGATTGCATAACGTTTTCATTAAGGCGACTCTTCCTACAAGTGCATTTCTGACGAAAAAGGTTGCCGCATGTGCCTACCTGTCCGTCCTTTTAGCATTTCAACTTTCTGCAAATTTGGTGAAAATCTTTACCGCATTAGCCCCATTGAAGAATCCACCCCGGCCGCATTTTGACACTAGGTACACGAGATCGTCACTTCACCGTATTCGACAACCGATTTCCCGCAGTGGCGTTAACCGAAGGACGCTCGGCTTTGAGGACAATAGTGATTCGTGAAGCGATATTTAATCAGATTCATCTAGTAACAGTGGCCGGGAATGGAATGGAATAACGTCCTTGCCTAGGCAACTTAGTAACATACAACTTAACTACGGACGGGAGAAAATGCCGACGAGCCGTGAAGCGGTGTAAATTTCATAACGATCGTGTGATTTTAAGACTCATGATATACACCATGACGATTAATTACCTTAGCAGTTGTGGTGATGCTTAATCACCGGGATATCATGTAATGTCATACCAGTCACAGCGAGGCGTTAATACTTAACATTGAACTTTGTCAAATTTGTGTAGTTGAAATCACCCTTATGACATCTGTTAATAAATTCATCCACACAGAGTACCAAATTAGTAAAATATCTCGGGTACGCAGCGATATGTAAACGGAGACAGTTTTTTTTTCAAAATCTCGGAATGGATGACAAACGTCCTCCATTAGCGAACATTTATGACAGTCATCACCTACCTCCTGCCGTGATAATGTCAAATTTTGCAATGCAACTACTGGTAATAAGAATGATTAAATTCGAGTCAACTAGTGTTACTTTCGAATAACGTTCCCCCATTGACACAACTGTCATTTACATATGAACACTAGAAACTAACACACACGAACGTGCACATAGACCTACGCAACCTTCAGTCGTCTACTTCATCGTGAGTGGATTGAATCCTCTTAACTCCTGATTGACTTTCGCTTCACATTGCAATGATCCCAGATTGGCCGGGGAAAAGACGACTATTTGTTTTCCTGTTCACTGGAATGCTTATTTCGTATCTTTTATGGTGATGTGCTAGGTACCAGACAGCTTAAAATTGTTAATCATCGTTCTTTTATTACTCGTGACGATAAAGTTGCTTCCGCATCGCTAAGAACCTCAAGGAATCAACAATGAACGGGGATGAAATATTTGATGGGTCCACATGTATTGATTAAGTAATGCAGAACGAAGTAGATACTGAGTAATTGAATTAACACAGGGGCTTCTTCGAGACAGAACCGAGAAATGATGTTCCGTGAACTGTCGACGGTGATAGAGTTCCACGAAAGAGAGGTCGTAGAGGAATGAACGGTTCCGGCTGTTAATGCCGCCCCTAGTCCCCCCAACCCCGCAAGCACTGGAAACCAGCCTGGATCCCTGATTACGATCCCAGGAAAAATCGTGTTCAAGTCTTTCCTACGCCAGATAGTATAATCTGTCATCACTATTGAACGCCGCATCACGCCCCGACGGCTTTTTCCCACGTTTTTTTTATTTATTCACAGGAATGTTTTCCAGGTAAGGGCTATTCACTCTACCTTATCCGTCAATCACTATCCCGACCCTCGAAAGTTATAAGGAAAAGTCGACCATTGCTCTAATGAAAGATATTATTCCAACGGCATGGAGGTAAAAAACAAGATCCATATGCTTGACACACATTATGTCGATTGGAAACAAGTGGAAACGATGTGAAATTAGGTTGGAAGCAACTGAAAAATATTGTGACACGAATACAAGCCGTCATAGCTCCGCAACTACGACGAAAGGGATGTGGATATTATTGAGTTAAACGCATCTGTCCTATTTGCTTATGGCGATTCCCATCGTAATGATCGCGCATACAATCCCGCGATGCGCCCTATTTTCGCCGTTTCCGTGAATAAGACGTACGGCGGGGGATGTGTACCGAGCGAAATTGCCGACACGAATTACGTACGCTTACGAGAGCCTGGTTTTCAAGGAGTCGCTTTCACGTTGACTACGTCCCCGAGGTATCCCATCACACAGGGTCATTTAACGTGACATACAGCGTGTGTGTGGGAGGGATTTTTTTTTTTAAGGTCGTAGGGGTGTATTCCGTAACTTGACGGCACCGTGGAGAAAAGCACATCCAACGCATCGCACAGATAAGGAAGGTTAATAAAAGAAATGTACGCGATAACAAGTCGACGGCAGACGACTCTCCTCTTCGAAAGACGTGCAAGGAAACTAGGGTAGACATCCGCGGAAACGTGGATGTGGCGCCGTTTCAACGACAATAAGAGTTTTCCCGTGATGAAGTATCATTTCGTTTCCGATGACATGCCGGTTGCTACAAATTCATCATCCCGCAACGAGGTACCGACGTCCGAAGCCGTTGGAGACGGAGCAAACTCGTCACGGCCGGGTCGCCACTGCGCGCCCTCGGCTACTACATTGTTTTTCCCGCCCGCTCACGGGGCTAAAGCATAATTCGGCGCCATCCTCGACTTTGTTGTACGTGAACTTTGACGTCCCATTCGCGTGCGTACAGTTCATTTCTTTTTCCCCTTCGGCCACCCCATGCAACCATTTCGAAGCCCACGCGGACGCGTCGTAAGGCGTGCGCTTAACGGGTGACTCCGTCTCCATTTGCGACTCGATAATCCTTTCCCACGGGCGCGGGAGGTGGGTGCGTCGCGACGCCCCCGAGTCGTCGAAAAATGCATAAACGTCCGCTTACGGGACAGGCACCGGGGAGGAACAGGAGGAAGGTTTGACAGGCGCCGAGTCAGGGGGAAGGCGTCCGAAGGGACCGTCTTCTCGGGGCCGCTTTCCGCGGCCGGCGCGCGGCCCACCGGGTCGCGAGCGCGTCCAATACCAGGTGAAGGATGGCCTCGAACGTACGTTACCTCGGATCTCGAGGAATCGACCCCGGTAGAAACGTGTGCAACGTTTATTCCCGGGTACGCCTTCGACAGGACGACAACCCGTATTTTGACGACCCGCTGCACACGAACTGGGCTCGCCAAACGCCTGGCGCCGCCACGGCCGACAGGGTGGAACCCTGACGGGCGCCGCGGCGCAAGGCGCCCTCGTTACGCGCCCCCGACACTCTCCGAAACGCGAAAGTCGGAGGAGGAGTGGAGTACAAACAATCCGAGAAGCGCACCGGAGGCGAGAGGAAGAGATCGTATTTTGCTCCGAAATGGTACGATAGCAAGGTGGACTTTCGTATGAAATCCATGTCTTGGTAATTTTCTCTTTCTATCATCACGCAGCAGCCGATAACATGGCAGACGCAGCATCTGGAGCAGCGGCAGCCGCACCACCGGCAGCCCAGCCTTCGGGCACCGTCGCAGTAAAACCCCTGCCTTCTTCAGGAACCTCCGCGGCTTCCAAGAAGGCCAGCAAGGGCGGAGCAGCCAAGAAGGCTCGCGCAAAGCCGTCGCACCCGCCCACTTCCGAGATGGTTAACAACGCAGTCAAGGGCCTCAAGGAGCGCGGTGGCTCTTCCCTTCAAGCCATCAAGAAGTACATCGCAGCCAGCTACAAAGTGGACGCCGAGAGGCTCTCGCCTTTCATCAAGAAGTACCTCAAGGCGGCCGTCACCGCCGGAACTCTCGTCCAGACCAAGGGAAAGGGCGCCTCAGGTTCCTTCAAGCTGAGCCACAGCAAGAAGGCCGCACCCGCGGCAGCCAGCGGGACGACCAAGGCGAAAAAGGTCGTCAAGAAGACGGGAGTAAAGAAACCGAAAGCGGTCGGAGCCAAGAAGTCCTCCGAGAAGGCGTCCAGTGGCACCAAGAGGTCCGCGCCCAAGGAGCGAAGCAAGTCCGCGCCACCAGCCAAGAAGGCGAAGAAGGCGGCGGACAAGCCAAAGAAGAAGCCGGCGGCTGGGAAACCCGCCGCCAAGGCGGCAAAGTCCCCGTCGAAGGCGAAAAAGGCGGCCACCAAACCCAAGACCCCCAAGCCCAAGAAGACGCCCACCAAGGCCAAGCCCGCCGCCAAGAAACCTTCCGCCGCCCAGAAAAAGAAGTGAACCATCACTGCTTCGCCACCGGCGCACCTAGGACAGCAGACAGCGTCCAATCTCGGTCCTTTTTAGGACCATCATGTCTTCCAAAGATGCTTGCCACTCAATGCCCACGCCACTGAGCACGCCCAAAGTTAACATTTATCATGATTAATGCCATGCAAAAACAACGGTCCTATTTAAAATTGATGATGCGACATGGACGGACGAAAAAAAAAATTAAGAATAACATTCATAGAACGTGTAAAATGAACAACACGTCACGGAGTATTGTTTTCTTTTCGTTAAGCGCGTCAGGTAAGCATCGCACGAACTTTTATTTCATCTCATTTCATGCGTAGCCGTGCAAACGCACTTGCCATGCGCAAAGGAAATTTCATGTCGTCCATCATTCCAATGGATTTACATCGTCGTTAATTATTGTGCGATCGTGCTAAATTCAAACTTTTAAGTATGTACTGGTCCTGAAAAGGACCTTTGTTTTTCGGCCGAAAGTAGCTTTCTAAGCTCGCTCTCCGCGGATACGGCGGGCCAGCTGGATGTCCTTGGGCATGATGGTCACACGCTTAGCGTGGATGGCGCAGAGGTTGGTGTCCTCAAAGAGACCCACTAGGTAAGCCTCGCTGGCCTCCTGGAGAGCCATGACGGCGGAGCTCTGGAACCGAAGATCGGTCTTGAAGTCCTGGGCGATCTCACGCACCAGGCGCTGGAAGGGCAGCTTGCGGATGAGGAGCTCCGTGCTCTTCTGGTATCTCCTGATCTCACGAAGGGCCACGGTACCGGGGCGGTACCTGTGGGGCTTCTTGACGCCTCCCGTCGCCGGCGCGCTCTTGCGAGCGGCCTTGGTGGCCAGCTGCTTCCTCGGGGCCTTTCCTCCGGTGGACTTGCGGGCTGTCTGCTTCGTACGTGCCATTTCTGCGATCTGTAAAAAGCCGGGTCAACGCCGTCTTTTAAGCACTTCCGAGAATGGCGCCAGATAGTACGGGCGACGCTGATTGGTGGAGAGGTCGGGTACGTCATCGCCGCGGCGGCGACGTTTATAAATACCGGCGAAGGTGCATTTCAGGTCATCAGACAGCAGCCCTTACTACGAGCAGACTACAGAGATGACTGGACGCGGCAAGGGAGGAAAAGGCCTGGGAAAGGGAGGAGCCAAACGTCATCGCAAAGTTCTCCGCGATAACATCCAGGGCATCACCAAGCCGGCCATCCGCCGTCTCGCCCGCCGAGGTGGAGTGAAGCGTATCTCCGGACTCATCTACGAGGAGACGCGCGGTGTGCTCAAGGTGTTCCTTGAGAACGTTATTCGTGACGCCGTCACCTACACCGAACACGCCAAGAGGAAGACCGTCACAGCCATGGACGTCGTGTACGCACTCAAGAGACAGGGCCGCACTCTCTACGGGTTTGGCGGTTAGACACGACGCGACGGGATCGCCATCCGACACCCGGCGTACGTCGATAAAAAAGGTCCTTCTAAGGACCAATACAATGTTCAGAGATGGAGCTAATCCTTTGCCATAACGGAACGAAAAATTATTCGCTATAGCGTATGTGACGGCGATAAATAGTAAAGTAAGACCTGTTCGAGCGCACAGGAAAAATGGCGGTGATAATAGAGTTGAAATTGTATGAGCCTTTACCGACGTTAAAGACATTGTCAGCGAATCGGAATAAGCACGTGGCAACGGACTGGCGACAATGTATATCGCGCCGTTGCAACCGTACATGAATAAGCACGTGGCAACGGACTGGCGACAATGTGTATCGCGCCGTTGCAACCATACATGTTAACAAGAAATAACGTAGTTAAGCGGCAGATTGCAGGTGAAATTTTATGACAGACTATGAAATACATTGTAAACGAAGCAGTGTCACCTTCAATCATTCTTCGTTGCATTTCAGCACAAACGCTTTCACTTTTTATACGCTTTATTTCCCATCGTTTACCTTAGCCCAATTATAGCTCCACGTTTCATTCGCTATGCTTATTACGTTTATTGTTATTATTATTTTTTTCACATGACATTTATCGCGTACATCTCTCTAGTATGTTCTGGTCCTGAAAAGGACCTTTTATGCGCACAGCGTGATGCTTATGCCTTCTTCTCAGTCTTCTTGGGCAGGAGCACCGCCTGGATGTTCGGAAGGACACCTCCCTGAGCGATGGTAACGCCCGACAGGAGCTTATTCAACTCCTCGTCGTTGCGGATGGCCAACTGCAAGTGACGAGGGATGATTCTCGTCTTCTTGTTGTCCCTGGCAGCGTTACCGGCCAACTCGAGGACTTCCGCGGCCAGGTACTCCATGACGGCGGCCAAGTAGACTGGGGCACCGGCACCAACACGCTCGGCATAGTTCCCCTTGCGGAGCAGACGGTGGATACGACCGACCGGAAACTGAAGACCGGCCCTGCTGGAGCGGGACTTGGACTTCCCCTTCACTTTTCCTCCCTTTCCTCGTCCGGACATGGCTGAATGCTTCTTTATCTGGTAGTGCTGTCTAATCGCTGTCAGATTCAATTCAATTCAATTCAAAAAGGTGTTTATTTTTTCCAGGTTGTTGTACATAACATTTATAAGCAACAATAACAAATAACAGGTAACAATGTAACAGTATATATAAAAACAGTAAGTTGTACAACAAACAAGGAAGCCCTGTTTTAGGCTGTGCGCCTCTTCAGGGTCTAAAAACTGTTTTATAAAGTCTTTCGTTCAGCTATTGCATGTATCTTTTATCTTTTCTCTTTTCGCGGGGTAGCATTGGCCTGGCATTCACCCTAGGCGAAGGGGAAACCCGAAAAACCCTTCGCAGGCCGCCATAAGGAAGTCCATAACAGTAATGTCCAATAATAAATAAATAAATAAATAAATTAACATGAATGTAAAATATAGTATAAATAGTATAAATAAATAAATAAGTAATTGTCTTTGTTTAAAACACATTATTCACTGGCACTTTTATCACTACACTGCTGTTTCCTATTGCGGCTCTTCTTCAGTCCCTTGTTGTTTTCTCCGTTTTGTTTTCTTTCGGAAGAGTGGGTACTCCTCGATGGGGCGTAGATTCTCGGGCACTGGCAGAATGCTGCCCAGTCGATAAGGTGGTAGGTGTGTCTCTTCGTAGTACAGGTGTAGTTGGTCGCTTATTATTCTTGCTGGGGAAATTAGTTTCGTCTTTGGTCGTTTCCCCAGTACTGCGTTGGCACTCTGCATTATTTCCCCTAGGAGAGTTTCGTTGTAGGTGGCAATCCGGTTTGCAGCTCTGGCGCGGAGACGGCATAACCTGTGAAGGATAGGTTCAGTATTAGAAATTAAGTATACGTCAGTACTAGGATGCATGGGCGACAGAAGATGCAGCTGCCTGAGCACTCTCCTTTCCAGGGCGGCCCATATGGTCATATGAGTGTTTTTGAAGGGAAGGACTGCCAGCGCGGCGTACTCCATAACAGGGCGGACAAAGGCCCTGTATAGGAGTAGGCAGCACTCCGCAGAGACCCCCCTCCCTCTCGCCCGGACTGCTCTCAATAGACCACTCCGACGACTGCATCTCGACCATACATCCCTGATGTGTGCATAAAATGTAAGGTGTCTGTCTAAAGTGACCCCCAGGTATTTGACGGAGTCGGACGTCGGGATTTGTTGCTGCCAGAGCCCAAGTGTGGGTTGTCGCAGTCCCACCATCCTTCGGTCTGAGTGACTCGTAAAGATGACAAGGGTGGATTTTTTGGGGTTAGGCCGTAGTCGCCACTTTCTGAACCATTCTTCCAGTTTTTTAGCTTGTTTCTGGAGGTGTGCTATTGCCGATTCTGGTGTCCGTGCCGGCGTCCAGATGGCCGTGTCATCCGCATATTGGGCAGTTGTTACGCCCCTATTCCTTGTGGTATCTGTTGGCATGTCCCAGCAGTAGGCTGCAAAGAGCAGCGGGGACAGGACTGTACCTTGAGGCACTCCAGCTGAAGGAAAAAAGGGATTGGATAGTGTACTGCCCACCTTCACTCTAGCAACCCTATTCGACAGAAAGGTATGAATAATTCTTATTAATGAGGGAGAAACTTCTGGCATCGTTGATAGTTTGTACAGGAGTCCGTTGTGCCATACGTGGTCGAACGCCCTTTCGATGTCCAGGAAAAGTGCTGCCATAAATTTCCTTTGATTAATGGCCTCCGCGGTTTCAGTGGTGAAGAGTGCTAGGGGGTCCACTGTGCATCTCCCCGGGCGGAAACCATACTGGTGTTGTGGTAGGATGTCTTTGTTTTCAAACACTGATTTCATTCTTGCTACCAGTATTCTTTCGAACCATTTGCCCAGGTTACTAGTAAGACATATTGGTCTATAGTTATCCGCTTTCTTGGTGTCCTTCCCTGGCTTGGGCAGCATTATTGTCGTCATCTTCCGCCATTGTAGTGGGTAGTAGCCAAATGTCATTATGCCGTTGAATATTTTCAGCATAGCGGCATAGCATGATGGCGCATTCTTGATATGCCGGCTGGTGATTCCATCTTCCCCCGGTGCGGTGTTTTTCCATGGGCGGGCGAAAAGTACATCGTCTTCGTCAATCTTTCCTGTGATGTCATCTTCCTGGTTTGCGACGTGGGTTGGCTGTAAGGAGTACGGCAGGTTGGCCAGATGCTCTTCCACCATGAGTACGTTGTCTTCACGGAAAAGGTTGTCCTCCAACGGTTGGTATACGCCGACAAGTACCCGGCGGAATTCTTCTGCCTTCTCCATAGGCGTGGCTATTGGTGTCCCGTCGGGTCCAGTGAGGTTGGTTGTTCCCGTCCTTTTTTGTCCGGTCAGCACCTTGAACTTGTTCCAAAATTTTCCACCGTCCCTGTAATTTAAGGTTTTGCACGCGTTCTCCCAGGCCGTTTCCTTGTATTGTGTGGTTGCCCTGCGAATAATGGCGTTTGTTCTATTCCACTCGGTTTTTAGTGATGGATCCTTCGTCCTTATCCAATCGCGGTATAGTTTCCTCTTCCCTTTGATGAGGGTAACTATGTGTGTTGGCAGAGGGGGGCGTGTGGGGTTTATGGTTTTGGTGGGGAAGTCCTTCCTTGCCTCCCGAAAGGCATCTGTCACCGTGTCCACAGCAGCGTCGATGTCCTCTGCGGATGATGGCTCCGAGATGTTTGCAGTTGCCCGGCCGATGTATTCGTTGAAGGACTTCCAATCCACCTTCGAGTAGTCTGTCCTGGTGAATGTGTGCCTGTGTGTTCTTTTCGAGAGTAGGAACGGAAAGGAAAATGGTAGGTGATCCGAAGTTATGCAGTCATCTACCGTGATGTCACCTAGGAGGTGAAGGATGTCGGGCGAGACAATTGCGTGGTCCGGGAAGGATGCTCCGCGGCCGATGAAAGTCGGCGTTTGTATGTCAAGTCGTATCATATTATGTTGTTGTATAAAGTGCTCCAACTCCTGTCCTTTAGCGGTTGTGATGGAGTCTCGGAATGATTGGCTTCTGGCATTTAAGTCCCCTAGGACTATGTATGGTTTCTGTAGGGAAGTTATGTGTGAGAGGGCCTTGATTGGGAGACGGTCGTGCGTTCTTGAATACAGAACCCCCACGATGATTTTTCTTTTGTCGACAGTGATTTCAGTGATGACTCCTTCATTTTTGTCTTCCATTGGCTCTGGGAATTGTAGTTCTCTTGTTGGTATGTCATCTCTAATGAGGACAGTAACGCCGCCGGATCCGGGTTGCAATCTTGGGGTGCCGAATTCCTGAAACATGGGAATGTTGCATTTTGAGTTAGGTTTCAGGTAAGTCTCCACCAGCCCCATGATGGAGACTCCCTTAGACCTTATATGTTCTTTAAGAAGCGGCATTTTCTGCCGCACAGCACCATGTATATTTATGAAAGACACCGATGAATACTTATCCATGGCGGGCGACGGCGGCGTAGGAGACGCTTGGGAAGACCCTGTTCCCGGAGTACAGTGGAGTGACTGTGACTCCCAGGATCGCTTCAGCAGCCTCCCGGATGATGCGGGCTGTGAGGTCTCGGTTTGCGGGATGTAGGTTGGCGTTGATCACCGTCAACATCCTCAGGAGGTCCCCACGCGTAACCGGTCGCTGTACCTCCTCGTCGTCCGTCACGGATCCTATGGTGTAGGAATCAGCGTGAATTGGGGCCGTGGTTGCTAGTGACGAAGGGAGTGCGGGTCTTTTTGGGCAGGCCCAGGCACCCGCGTGGTGGCCACCTCGGCAGTTGGCACAGCGCAGGACCTCTGCGTTGCAGTCGGCGGCGCTGTGACTTCCGCCGCATCGCCCGCATTTCGCGTCGGCCCTGCACTGGCCCACTGTGTGACCGAAGTCTTGGCAGCGCGGGCACTGTCTCGGTTGGGCCGGAGGGGGGTGGGATGGTTCGCAATGATACCAATTGCCGTCAACCTCTACTCCCTTAAGGGCCAGTATGGTCCGTGCCGCGTGGGCGTCTTCGGTGAGGACCCTTATCACCGTTGATGGTGCTCCTGTTCTGCGGGCTTTAATGCGCCAGCTCTTCTTCACCGGCACGCCTGCATTCTCGAGGGCAGAGTTGATTCTTAGGATGTCTGCCTCGTCGTGGACTCCTTTCACTACAAAGGAGTAGACGGTTGGTTTAGTATTTGTTTTCCCATGCCTGTTGTTCGCCTCACGGCTCCTCCATATTGCCTCGTTGTCGAGGCGCATGACCACCGTGGGGCCCCCCAGGAGATGATCAAGCTTCCGCTTGTTCTCCCCGCGGAGAGAGCCATAGTGCTCCCGTGGTAGTCGTACCATGGCGACCCTCTTCTCCGGCGAGACGTGTATCTCCACGTTTGCCAATCGGGGGTACGCCCGTGCCCACAAGGAACAAAACTTCCTCTCCGTTATGTCCGCGGGTAATTTAGTGATTGGTATAAAGGGTAGAGGAGACCGAGGGCGTCGGGGAGGGGTCGCCGGCTTCCGGTGTTGAGGTGGTGGGAGCGGTTGCTTGAGGGTGGGTTTATCGGGTGGGTTGCTGGAAGTCTTCCCCTTTGCTTTCTTTTTCTTGGGAGGCGTCTGGGTGAGAGGGCGGAATGAGGAGGAGGGGGAGTGGTTCGGGAGGGAGGTGAAATTGGGTAAAGGAAGGTCTTCAGGGGGAGGTGATTGAGGGATAGGATTGGGGGTCCGTACAATGCACTCGCTTGTCGGGCGGGGGAGAGGGGGGCTCGCCAAGTCAATGTCTAGCTCGGGTTCGGATGGAGTGGGAGAGGGGGAGGGAGAGATGGGAGGAGGACGCGCTTTCGCACTAGGAACGGGGACCGGAGGCGGCGACGACGGCGTCCGGTGCCGGAGACGGCCAACATGAAGCCAACCCCCGGCGGGGGCGTCTTCACCCTGGATGCTTCCTTTCCCTTCCGCCATTGGGGAGTCGTTAAGCGACTTGTTTACTTTAATCCCTATTAGGTTTACTTAGCCTTTTACACTGCTAGTACTTGGTCCCTTGGTCCTTGCTCGTCTTGGTCCTTACAAGGCCTTTTGGATGCTGTAAGAGAGCGGTTACGACGAGAGCTGGCTCTTATGCTCAGCTCCCCCCTTCCCTATGTGTTCCTAAGCAACCGAATGCCCGCAGACAGACGGAAAAGCCCTTCCCCCTTTCCCCGCGGGTAAGAACCGGGGACTCAGTTAGCCCGGCCCCGCTGTGTTTGTGTGGGAGTGATACCCCAGGCTACCGTTGAGTGCAACGGCGTGCAATGCCTATAGGGTTAAGGGACCCTTTGCCAGGCCAACGAGTGCGTCGGGGGCGGCAAAGGGGATCTTAGTGTGTCAGCCGAAGAAGGAGGACCGTACCCTCCGCTAGATGTATCCACTAGACCGTAGTCCCCGGATGGGGCGGTCCCCTCGAGTACCGGGTGCACAAGTGAGTTACCACTGGTGGGGCTCTAGCTTGTGTTCCGGTGCTCGGACCCTAGCACTGAAATAAATGGTCCTAAGAAGGACTTTCGCAGTTGTCCTCGTGTCCACTAGACCGTAATCCCCGGCTGGGGCGGTCCCCTCGAGCACCGGGTACACAAGTTGGGTTACCACTGGTGGGGCCCTTTCTTGTGTTCCGATGCTCGGTCCCTAGTGCTGAAAATAAAGGTCCTGAAAAGGACAATGGCAATGTTCTCGCTCTCAAAAGAGCGAAATGAACGCTGCGATGCGCCGGCTTATATACCAAGCGCTTGGAGGCTGCTGCCACCTGATTGGTCCTCGCTCTAGCCGGTCCTCTTCCCCTGGGCTTCGAGTGTGGATTTCCTCGGTGGTGGTCGATTTGAGAAAATCTTTTTCTAAAGAATAAGAAGTTCTCTCTTCGATGCTGTCCCTCGATGATCCGCTTCTGCTGGTGCTGCTCCGCTGCTGCTGCTGCTGCTCCTGCTGCTGCTGATCCCGGTCCGCTGTCAGACTCCTGGGCGCATTTATATAGGCTGCCGCCGTCCTAGCGACGCCACATCATGCTTTTACGTGATTGGTCGTCGAGGAGATTCGGCTCACGGAACGGACCAGGGGTACATAAGCAGGCGACTGATGTTCGGCGAAAATACTGAAATCGACCCCGTTCGCCGAACGTGATCACCATGCCACCCAAGACGAGCGGAAAGGCTGCGAAGAAAGCGGGCAAGGCCCAGAAGAACATCTCCAAGGGAGACAAGAAGAAGAAGCGCAGGAGGAAGGAGAGCTACGCAATCTACATCTACAAAGTGCTGAAGCAGGTGCACCCCGACACCGGAATCTCCAGCAAGGCCATGAGCATCATGAACAGCTTCGTCAACGATATTTTCGAGAGAATCGCCGCCGAAGCTTCTCGCCTGGCTCACTACAACAAGCGCTCCACCATCACCAGCCGGGAGGTGCAGACCGCCGTCAGGCTCTTGCTTCCCGGTGAGCTGGCCAAGCACGCCGTCTCCGAGGGGACCAAGGCCGTCACCAAGTACACCAGCTCAAAGTAAATTCCTCGACGGGATTGCTTTGATGCATCCTAACGGCCCTTCTAAGGGCCATGAAATAATCTTCAGTTTTCAAATACCCGACTGCGATGGGCAATCGTCAATACTCGGCCGCAAAGGACGTACATAAATAAACGTAAAAACCTGGGAAATTAGAGTCCCACGCTTTCCTCCGATTCACCAACTACTTACCTGGTGTGCACGCGCGCGGTTCACGAAAAAATAGAGTAAATGTAAAGGAGAAACTTATGACAATAAAAGATGGACGAATTTCTTACCTCCTATTCAAATATATTTTCTACTGCTATGCGTCTGCATTTGATGAAAATGACCGTCGAGATATTAAGGAAAAAATATTATATTCCCATGATTACTTCCCTTTCACCCAGTACTTTTCAAACCACTGACCTGCTATGCTCGTTTCTCAGACGTAAGCCTTGACTTACATGTCTCCCTCCGTCAAAAATAATATGGATTCACGGCGTCCGTCTCCCTCCGAAACTGGTACGCTTGTGGTCACGTTGCTCCTGCTTCACTTCCAGGGGCAGTAAATGACAGGTCCCCACATGCCCTTCCCACGCGGCCGTTTTTCCGCGAAGGCTAATTCCGCTTAACCTCCCGTCCCATCCGCTACGTCGTAAAACTCCTCGGGGGTTCAACGCGAGGAGGCAGGTAATGCGACCCGTCCTCGCCCCAAGTTTCTACGTTAACCAGAAAAGGGCTGTCGCAATGACCCACGTGGCATTCCGCACGAGGAAGAAATTTCTGTGGAAACCTCGCAAGCATAGAACGCAGCTGGGCAACAGCGTTCCTTGTACATTCACCAAGTCGTGACGAGCAGGCGTCGCAATAAACAAAATGGCGGGCAGTGAGCGCTTCCGTGGATTTTCCATTGTGCTAATTCTATCCAATCAATCAATTCCCAGAAACTATTTCTACGGAATGCATCGTCGTTAACAGCATATGGAATCAGCATCATTCGCACAAATAACAATTTATGTAATGGGCATCGGGTTTCCTTCTTGGAAAATCGCCATCTCGCTGAAACAATGTTGATAAACCTCCTCTGAACGAATCCCCCAAGTATTTTAAAGTCGATTGAGTGATTTTTCATCCTTTTCCGCAATTTTTTTTTTGCGATACTGCAACGATTTATCAGCAATTGATTACAAATGCATCGAGACAGACGTGACAAGTAGACCAGTTCTTTGATCACCATGCCTCCAAATGACCGATTCTTGTTATAGTTTTGAACCGGGGTCCCTTCCGCGGGACACGACTCATTCCCCTTCTTTTGAACGAAATTAACCTTTCCAGAAATCTTTACTTGTCTTGTCACGCCACAGAACAGAAAATGTTTCTCTAGGCAAAAGTTAAATGGTCCCAGTCCCAACTTACCCGCTAATTTTATTACGTTGATACACAAGGGATGGAAGGACATACGTTAATGTTGTTTATTTCTTTGCGGGATTAGGGAAATGAAATCTAGGGAAAAGAGGTCGAAGTTTGACGTGAAAGAGAAATCTTTAAAATTAGCGGCCGGTATAATCATTTATGAGATGATTGCATAACGTTTTCATTAAGGCGACTCTTCCTACAAGTGCATTTCTGACGAAAAAGGTTGCCGCATGTGCCTACCTGTCCGTCCTTTTAGCATTTCAACTTTCTGCAAATTTGGTGAAAATCTTTACCGCATTAGCCCCATTGAAGAATCCACCCCGGCCGCATTTTGACACTAGGTACACGAGATCGTCACTTCACCGTATTCGACAACCGATTTCCCGCAGTGGCGTTAACCGAAGGACGCTCGGCTTTGAGGACAATAGTGATTCGTGAAGCGATATTTAATCAGATTCATCTAGTAACAGTGGCCGGGAATGGAATGGAATAACGTCCTTGCCTAGGCAACTTAGTAACATACAACTTAACTACGGACGGGAGAAAATGCCGACGAGCCGTGAAGCGGTGTAAATTTCATAACGATCGTGTGATTTTAAGACTCATGATATACACCATGACGATTAATTACCTTAGCAGTTGTGGTGATGCTTAATCACCGGGATATCATGTAATGTCATACCAGTCACAGCGAGGCGTTAATACTTAACATTGAACTTTGTCAAATTTGTGTAGTTGAAATCACCCTTATGACATCTGTTAATAAATTCATCCACACAGAGTACCAAATTAGTAAAATATCTCGGGTACGCAGCGATATGTAAACGGAGACAGTTTTTTTTTCAAAATCTCGGAATGGATGACAAACGTCCTCCATTAGCGAACATTTATGACAGTCATCACCTACCTCCTGCCGTGATAATGTCAAATTTTGCAATGCAACTACTGGTAATAAGAATGATTAAATTCGAGTCAACTAGTGTTACTTTCGAATAACGTTCCCCCATTGACACAACTGTCATTTACATATGAACACTAGAAACTAACACACACGAACGTGCACATAGACCTACGCAACCTTCAGTCGTCTACTTCATCGTGAGTGGATTGAATCCTCTTAACTCCTGATTGACTTTCGCTTCACATTGCAATGATCCCAGATTGGCCGGGGAAAAGACGACTATTTGTTTTCCTGTTCACTGGAATGCTTATTTCGTATCTTTTATGGTGATGTGCTAGGTACCAGACAGCTTAAAATTGTTAATCATCGTTCTTTTATTACTCGTGACGATAAAGTTGCTTCCGCATCGCTAAGAACCTCAAGGAATCAACAATGAACGGGGATGAAATATTTGATGGGTCCACATGTATTGATTAAGTAATGCAGAACGAAGTAGATACTGAGTAATTGAATTAACACAGGGGCTTCTTCGAGACAGAACCGAGAAATGATGTTCCGTGAACTGTCGACGGTGATAGAGTTCCACGAAAGAGAGGTCGTAGAGGAATGAACGGTTCCGGCTGTTAATGCCGCCCCTAGTCCCCCCAACCCCGCAAGCACTGGAAACCAGCCTGGATCCCTGATTACGATCCCAGGAAAAATCGTGTTCAAGTCTTTCCTACGCCAGATAGTATAATCTGTCATCACTATTGAACGCCGCATCACGCCCCGACGGCTTTTTCCCACGTTTTTTTTATTTATTCACAGGAATGTTTTCCAGGTAAGGGCTATTCACTCTACCTTATCCGTCAATCACTATCCCGACCCTCGAAAGTTATAAGGAAAAGTCGACCATTGCTCTAATGAAAGATATTATTCCAACGGCATGGAGGTAAAAAACAAGATCCATATGCTTGACACACATTATGTCGATTGGAAACAAGTGGAAACGATGTGAAATTAGGTTGGAAGCAACTGAAAAATATTGTGACACGAATACAAGCCGTCATAGCTCCGCAACTACGACGAAAGGGATGTGGATATTATTGAGTTAAACGCATCTGTCCTATTTGCTTATGGCGATTCCCATCGTAATGATCGCGCATACAATCCCGCGATGCGCCCTATTTTCGCCGTTTCCGTGAATAAGACGTACGGCGGGGGATGTGTACCGAGCGAAATTGCCGACACGAATTACGTACGCTTACGAGAGCCTGGTTTTCAAGGAGTCGCTTTCACGTTGACTACGTCCCCGAGGTATCCCATCACACAGGGTCATTTAACGTGACATACAGCGTGTGTGTGGGAGGGATTTTTTTTTTTAAGGTCGTAGGGGTGTATTCCGTAACTTGACGGCACCGTGGAGAAAAGCACATCCAACGCATCGCACAGATAAGGAAGGTTAATAAAAGAAATGTACGCGATAACAAGTCGACGGCAGACGACTCTCCTCTTCGAAAGACGTGCAAGGAAACTAGGGTAGACATCCGCGGAAACGTGGATGTGGCGCCGTTTCAACGACAATAAGAGTTTTCCCGTGATGAAGTATCATTTCGTTTCCGATGACATGCCGGTTGCTACAAATTCATCATCCCGCAACGAGGTACCGACGTCCGAAGCCGTTGGAGACGGAGCAAACTCGTCACGGCCGGGTCGCCACTGCGCGCCCTCGGCTACTACATTGTTTTTCCCGCCCGCTCACGGGGCTAAAGCATAATTCGGCGCCATCCTCGACTTTGTTGTACGTGAACTTTGACGTCCCATTCGCGTGCGTACAGTTCATTTCTTTTTCCCCTTCGGCCACCCCATGCAACCATTTCGAAGCCCACGCGGACGCGTCGTAAGGCGTGCGCTTAACGGGTGACTCCGTCTCCATTTGCGACTCGATAATCCTTTCCCACGGGCGCGGGAGGTGGGTGCGTCGCGACGCCCCCGAGTCGTCGAAAAATGCATAAACGTCCGCTTACGGGACAGGCACCGGGGAGGAACAGGAGGAAGGTTTGACAGGCGCCGAGTCAGGGGGAAGGCGTCCGAAGGGACCGTCTTCTCGGGGCCGCTTTCCGCGGCCGGCGCGCGGCCCACCGGGTCGCGAGCGCGTCCAATACCAGGTGAAGGATGGCCTCGAACGTACGTTACCTCGGATCTCGAGGAATCGACCCCGGTAGAAACGTGTGCAACGTTTATTCCCGGGTACGCCTTCGACAGGACGACAACCCGTATTTTGACGACCCGCTGCACACGAACTGGGCTCGCCAAACGCCTGGCGCCGCCACGGCCGACAGGGTGGAACCCTGACGGGCGCCGCGGCGCAAGGCGCCCTCGTTACGCGCCCCCGACACTCTCCGAAACGCGAAAGTCGGAGGAGGAGTGGAGTACAAACAATCCGAGAAGCGCACCGGAGGCGAGAGGAAGAGATCGTATTTTGCTCCGAAATGGTACGATAGCAAGGTGGACTTTCGTATGAAATCCATGTCTTGGTAATTTTCTCTTTCTATCATCACGCAGCAGCCGATAACATGGCAGACGCAGCATCTGGAGCAGCGGCAGCCGCACCACCGGCAGCCCAGCCTTCGGGCACCGTCGCAGTAAAACCCCTGCCTTCTTCAGGAACCTCCGCGGCTTCCAAGAAGGCCAGCAAGGGCGGAGCAGCCAAGAAGGCTCGCGCAAAGCCGTCGCACCCGCCCACTTCCGAGATGGTTAACAACGCAGTCAAGGGCCTCAAGGAGCGCGGTGGCTCTTCCCTTCAAGCCATCAAGAAGTACATCGCAGCCAGCTACAAAGTGGACGCCGAGAGGCTCTCGCCTTTCATCAAGAAGTACCTCAAGGCGGCCGTCACCGCCGGAACTCTCGTCCAGACCAAGGGAAAGGGCGCCTCAGGTTCCTTCAAGCTGAGCCACAGCAAGAAGGCCGCACCCGCGGCAGCCAGCGGGACGACCAAGGCGAAAAAGGTCGTCAAGAAGACGGGAGTAAAGAAACCGAAAGCGGTCGGAGCCAAGAAGTCCTCCGAGAAGGCGTCCAGTGGCACCAAGAGGTCCGCGCCCAAGGAGCGAAGCAAGTCCGCGCCACCAGCCAAGAAGGCGAAGAAGGCGGCGGACAAGCCAAAGAAGAAGCCGGCGGCTGGGAAACCCGCCGCCAAGGCGGCAAAGTCCCCGTCGAAGGCGAAAAAGGCGGCCACCAAACCCAAGACCCCCAAGCCCAAGAAGACGCCCACCAAGGCCAAGCCCGCCGCCAAGAAACCTTCCGCCGCCCAGAAAAAGAAGTGAACCATCACTGCTTCGCCACCGGCGCACCTAGGACAGCAGACAGCGTCCAATCTCGGTCCTTTTTAGGACCATCATGTCTTCCAAAGATGCTTGCCACTCAATGCCCACGCCACTGAGCACGCCCAAAGTTAACATTTATCATGATTAATGCCATGCAAAAACAACGGTCCTATTTAAAATTGATGATGCGACATGGACGGACGAAAAAAAAAATTAAGAATAACATTCATAGAACGTGTAAAATGAACAACACGTCACGGAGTATTGTTTTCTTTTCGTTAAGCGCGTCAGGTAAGCATCGCACGAACTTTTATTTCATCTCATTTCATGCGTAGCCGTGCAAACGCACTTGCCATGCGCAAAGGAAATTTCATGTCGTCCATCATTCCAATGGATTTACATCGTCGTTAATTATTGTGCGATCGTGCTAAATTCAAACTTTTAAGTATGTACTGGTCCTGAAAAGGACCTTTGTTTTTCGGCCGAAAGTAGCTTTCTAAGCTCGCTCTCCGCGGATACGGCGGGCCAGCTGGATGTCCTTGGGCATGATGGTCACACGCTTAGCGTGGATGGCGCAGAGGTTGGTGTCCTCAAAGAGACCCACTAGGTAAGCCTCGCTGGCCTCCTGGAGAGCCATGACGGCGGAGCTCTGGAACCGAAGATCGGTCTTGAAGTCCTGGGCGATCTCACGCACCAGGCGCTGGAAGGGCAGCTTGCGGATGAGGAGCTCCGTGCTCTTCTGGTATCTCCTGATCTCACGAAGGGCCACGGTACCGGGGCGGTACCTGTGGGGCTTCTTGACGCCTCCCGTCGCCGGCGCGCTCTTGCGAGCGGCCTTGGTGGCCAGCTGCTTCCTCGGGGCCTTTCCTCCGGTGGACTTGCGGGCTGTCTGCTTCGTACGTGCCATTTCTGCGATCTGTAAAAAGCCGGGTCAACGCCGTCTTTTAAGCACTTCCGAGAATGGCGCCAGATAGTACGGGCGACGCTGATTGGTGGAGAGGTCGGGTACGTCATCGCCGCGGCGGCGACGTTTATAAATACCGGCGAAGGTGCATTTCAGGTCATCAGACAGCAGCCCTTACTACGAGCAGACTACAGAGATGACTGGACGCGGCAAGGGAGGAAAAGGCCTGGGAAAGGGAGGAGCCAAACGTCATCGCAAAGTTCTCCGCGATAACATCCAGGGCATCACCAAGCCGGCCATCCGCCGTCTCGCCCGCCGAGGTGGAGTGAAGCGTATCTCCGGACTCATCTACGAGGAGACGCGCGGTGTGCTCAAGGTGTTCCTTGAGAACGTTATTCGTGACGCCGTCACCTACACCGAACACGCCAAGAGGAAGACCGTCACAGCCATGGACGTCGTGTACGCACTCAAGAGACAGGGCCGCACTCTCTACGGGTTTGGCGGTTAGACACGACGCGACGGGATCGCCATCCGACACCCGGCGTACGTCGATAAAAAAGGTCCTTCTAAGGACCAATACAATGTTCAGAGATGGAGCTAATCCTTTGCCATAACGGAACGAAAAATTATTCGCTATAGCGTATGTGACGGCGATAAATAGTAAAGTAAGACCTGTTCGAGCGCACAGGAAAAATGGCGGTGATAATAGAGTTGAAATTGTATGAGCCTTTACCGACGTTAAAGACATTGTCAGCGAATCGGAATAAGCACGTGGCAACGGACTGGCGACAATGTATATCGCGCCGTTGCAACCGTACATGAATAAGCACGTGGCAACGGACTGGCGACAATGTGTATCGCGCCGTTGCAACCATACATGTTAACAAGAAATAACGTAGTTAAGCGGCAGATTGCAGGTGAAATTTTATGACAGACTATGAAATACATTGTAAACGAAGCAGTGTCACCTTCAATCATTCTTCGTTGCATTTCAGCACAAACGCTTTCACTTTTTATACGCTTTATTTCCCATCGTTTACCTTAGCCCAATTATAGCTCCACGTTTCATTCGCTATGCTTATTACGTTTATTGTTATTATTATTTTTTTCACATGACATTTATCGCGTACATCTCTCTAGTATGTTCTGGTCCTGAAAAGGACCTTTTATGCGCACAGCGTGATGCTTATGCCTTCTTCTCAGTCTTCTTGGGCAGGAGCACCGCCTGGATGTTCGGAAGGACACCTCCCTGAGCGATGGTAACGCCCGACAGGAGCTTATTCAACTCCTCGTCGTTGCGGATGGCCAACTGCAAGTGACGAGGGATGATTCTCGTCTTCTTGTTGTCCCTGGCAGCGTTACCGGCCAACTCGAGGACTTCCGCGGCCAGGTACTCCATGACGGCGGCCAAGTAGACTGGGGCACCGGCACCAACACGCTCGGCATAGTTCCCCTTGCGGAGCAGACGGTGGATACGACCGACCGGAAACTGAAGACCGGCCCTGCTGGAGCGGGACTTGGACTTCCCCTTCACTTTTCCTCCCTTTCCTCGTCCGGACATGGCTGAATGCTTCTTTATCTGGTAGTGCTGTCTAATCGCTGTCAGACTCCTGGGCGCATTTATATAGGCTGCCGCCGTCCTAGCGACGCCACATCATGCTTTTACGTGATTGGTCGTCGAGGAGATTCGGCTCACGGAACGGACCAGGGGTACATAAGCAGGCGACTGATGTTCGGCGAAAATACTGAAATCGACCCCGTTCGCCGAACGTGATCACCATGCCACCCAAGACGAGCGGAAAGGCTGCGAAGAAAGCGGGCAAGGCCCAGAAGAACATCTCCAAGGGAGACAAGAAGAAGAAGCGCAGGAGGAAGGAGAGCTACGCAATCTACATCTACAAAGTGCTGAAGCAGGTGCACCCCGACACCGGAATCTCCAGCAAGGCCATGAGCATCATGAACAGCTTCGTCAACGATATTTTCGAGAGAATCGCCGCCGAAGCTTCTCGCCTGGCTCACTACAACAAGCGCTCCACCATCACCAGCCGGGAGGTGCAGACCGCCGTCAGGCTCTTGCTTCCCGGTGAGCTGGCCAAGCACGCCGTCTCCGAGGGGACCAAGGCCGTCACCAAGTACACCAGCTCAAAGTAAATTCCTCGACGGGATTGCTTTGATGCATCCTAACGGCCCTTCTAAGGGCCATGAAATAATCTTCAGTTTTCAAATACCCGACTGCGATGGGCAATCGTCAATACTCGGCCGCAAAGGACGTACATAAATAAACGTAAAAACCTGGGAAATTAGAGTCCCACGCTTTCCTCCGATTCACCAACTACTTACCTGGTGTGCACGCGCGCGGTTCACGAAAAAATAGAGTAAATGTAAAGGAGAAACTTATGACAATAAAAGATGGACGAATTTCTTACCTCCTATTCAAATATATTTTCTACTGCTATGCGTCTGCATTTGATGAAAATGACCGTCGAGATATTAAGGAAAAAATATTATATTCCCATGATTACTTCCCTTTCACCCAGTACTTTTCAAACCACTGACCTGCTATGCTCGTTTCTCAGACGTAAGCCTTGACTTACATGTCTCCCTCCGTCAAAAATAATATGGATTCACGGCGTCCGTCTCCCTCCGAAACTGGTACGCTTGTGGTCACGTTGCTCCTGCTTCACTTCCAGGGGCAGTAAATGACAGGTCCCCACATGCCCTTCCCACGCGGCCGTTTTTCCGCGAAGGCTAATTCCGCTTAACCTCCCGTCCCATCCGCTACGTCGTAAAACTCCTCGGGGGTTCAACGCGAGGAGGCAGGTAATGCGACCCGTCCTCGCCCCAAGTTTCTACGTTAACCAGAAAAGGGCTGTCGCAATGACCCACGTGGCATTCCGCACGAGGAAGAAATTTCTGTGGAAACCTCGCAAGCATAGAACGCAGCTGGGCAACAGCGTTCCTTGTACATTCACCAAGTCGTGACGAGCAGGCGTCGCAATAAACAAAATGGCGGGCAGTGAGCGCTTCCGTGGATTTTCCATTGTGCTAATTCTATCCAATCAATCAATTCCCAGAAACTATTTCTACGGAATGCATCGTCGTTAACAGCATATGGAATCAGCATCATTCGCACAAATAACAATTTATGTAATGGGCATCGGGTTTCCTTCTTGGAAAATCGCCATCTCGCTGAAACAATGTTGATAAACCTCCTCTGAACGAATCCCCCAAGTATTTTAAAGTCGATTGAGTGATTTTTCATCCTTTTCCGCAATTTTTTTTTTGCGATACTGCAACGATTTATCAGCAATTGATTACAAATGCATCGAGACAGACGTGACAAGTAGACCAGTTCTTTGATCACCATGCCTCCAAATGACCGATTCTTGTTATAGTTTTGAACCGGGGTCCCTTCCGCGGGACACGACTCATTCCCCTTCTTTTGAACGAAATTAACCTTTCCAGAAATCTTTACTTGTCTTGTCACGCCACAGAACAGAAAATGTTTCTCTAGGCAAAAGTTAAATGGTCCCAGTCCCAACTTACCCGCTAATTTTATTACGTTGATACACAAGGGATGGAAGGACATACGTTAATGTTGTTTATTTCTTTGCGGGATTAGGGAAATGAAATCTAGGGAAAAGAGGTCGAAGTTTGACGTGAAAGAGAAATCTTTAAAATTAGCGGCCGGTATAATCATTTATGAGATGATTGCATAACGTTTTCATTAAGGCGACTCTTCCTACAAGTGCATTTCTGACGAAAAAGGTTGCCGCATGTGCCTACCTGTCCGTCCTTTTAGCATTTCAACTTTCTGCAAATTTGGTGAAAATCTTTACCGCATTAGCCCCATTGAAGAATCCACCCCGGCCGCATTTTGACACTAGGTACACGAGATCGTCACTTCACCGTATTCGACAACCGATTTCCCGCAGTGGCGTTAACCGAAGGACGCTCGGCTTTGAGGACAATAGTGATTCGTGAAGCGATATTTAATCAGATTCATCTAGTAACAGTGGCCGGGAATGGAATGGAATAACGTCCTTGCCTAGGCAACTTAGTAACATACAACTTAACTACGGACGGGAGAAAATGCCGACGAGCCGTGAAGCGGTGTAAATTTCATAACGATCGTGTGATTTTAAGACTCATGATATACACCATGACGATTAATTACCTTAGCAGTTGTGGTGATGCTTAATCACCGGGATATCATGTAATGTCATACCAGTCACAGCGAGGCGTTAATACTTAACATTGAACTTTGTCAAATTTGTGTAGTTGAAATCACCCTTATGACATCTGTTAATAAATTCATCCACACAGAGTACCAAATTAGTAAAATATCTCGGGTACGCAGCGATATGTAAACGGAGACAGTTTTTTTTTCAAAATCTCGGAATGGATGACAAACGTCCTCCATTAGCGAACATTTATGACAGTCATCACCTACCTCCTGCCGTGATAATGTCAAATTTTGCAATGCAACTACTGGTAATAAGAATGATTAAATTCGAGTCAACTAGTGTTACTTTCGAATAACGTTCCCCCATTGACACAACTGTCATTTACATATGAACACTAGAAACTAACACACACGAACGTGCACATAGACCTACGCAACCTTCAGTCGTCTACTTCATCGTGAGTGGATTGAATCCTCTTAACTCCTGATTGACTTTCGCTTCACATTGCAATGATCCCAGATTGGCCGGGGAAAAGACGACTATTTGTTTTCCTGTTCACTGGAATGCTTATTTCGTATCTTTTATGGTGATGTGCTAGGTACCAGACAGCTTAAAATTGTTAATCATCGTTCTTTTATTACTCGTGACGATAAAGTTGCTTCCGCATCGCTAAGAACCTCAAGGAATCAACAATGAACGGGGATGAAATATTTGATGGGTCCACATGTATTGATTAAGTAATGCAGAACGAAGTAGATACTGAGTAATTGAATTAACACAGGGGCTTCTTCGAGACAGAACCGAGAAATGATGTTCCGTGAACTGTCGACGGTGATAGAGTTCCACGAAAGAGAGGTCGTAGAGGAATGAACGGTTCCGGCTGTTAATGCCGCCCCTAGTCCCCCCAACCCCGCAAGCACTGGAAACCAGCCTGGATCCCTGATTACGATCCCAGGAAAAATCGTGTTCAAGTCTTTCCTACGCCAGATAGTATAATCTGTCATCACTATTGAACGCCGCATCACGCCCCGACGGCTTTTTCCCACGTTTTTTTTATTTATTCACAGGAATGTTTTCCAGGTAAGGGCTATTCACTCTACCTTATCCGTCAATCACTATCCCGACCCTCGAAAGTTATAAGGAAAAGTCGACCATTGCTCTAATGAAAGATATTATTCCAACGGCATGGAGGTAAAAAACAAGATCCATATGCTTGACACACATTATGTCGATTGGAAACAAGTGGAAACGATGTGAAATTAGGTTGGAAGCAACTGAAAAATATTGTGACACGAATACAAGCCGTCATAGCTCCGCAACTACGACGAAAGGGATGTGGATATTATTGAGTTAAACGCATCTGTCCTATTTGCTTATGGCGATTCCCATCGTAATGATCGCGCATACAATCCCGCGATGCGCCCTATTTTCGCCGTTTCCGTGAATAAGACGTACGGCGGGGGATGTGTACCGAGCGAAATTGCCGACACGAATTACGTACGCTTACGAGAGCCTGGTTTTCAAGGAGTCGCTTTCACGTTGACTACGTCCCCGAGGTATCCCATCACACAGGGTCATTTAACGTGACATACAGCGTGTGTGTGGGAGGGATTTTTTTTTTTAAGGTCGTAGGGGTGTATTCCGTAACTTGACGGCACCGTGGAGAAAAGCACATCCAACGCATCGCACAGATAAGGAAGGTTAATAAAAGAAATGTACGCGATAACAAGTCGACGGCAGACGACTCTCCTCTTCGAAAGACGTGCAAGGAAACTAGGGTAGACATCCGCGGAAACGTGGATGTGGCGCCGTTTCAACGACAATAAGAGTTTTCCCGTGATGAAGTATCATTTCGTTTCCGATGACATGCCGGTTGCTACAAATTCATCATCCCGCAACGAGGTACCGACGTCCGAAGCCGTTGGAGACGGAGCAAACTCGTCACGGCCGGGTCGCCACTGCGCGCCCTCGGCTACTACATTGTTTTTCCCGCCCGCTCACGGGGCTAAAGCATAATTCGGCGCCATCCTCGACTTTGTTGTACGTGAACTTTGACGTCCCATTCGCGTGCGTACAGTTCATTTCTTTTTCCCCTTCGGCCACCCCATGCAACCATTTCGAAGCCCACGCGGACGCGTCGTAAGGCGTGCGCTTAACGGGTGACTCCGTCTCCATTTGCGACTCGATAATCCTTTCCCACGGGCGCGGGAGGTGGGTGCGTCGCGACGCCCCCGAGTCGTCGAAAAATGCATAAACGTCCGCTTACGGGACAGGCACCGGGGAGGAACAGGAGGAAGGTTTGACAGGCGCCGAGTCAGGGGGAAGGCGTCCGAAGGGACCGTCTTCTCGGGGCCGCTTTCCGCGGCCGGCGCGCGGCCCACCGGGTCGCGAGCGCGTCCAATACCAGGTGAAGGATGGCCTCGAACGTACGTTACCTCGGATCTCGAGGAATCGACCCCGGTAGAAACGTGTGCAACGTTTATTCCCGGGTACGCCTTCGACAGGACGACAACCCGTATTTTGAC
>NW_027287035.1:0-144343 GCF_022747635.1 Hetaerina americana | reverse complement strand
CAAATGTTCCTTAATTTAGCTATCTATTTACTCTCCGATCCCCAGAATTTCTGCTCACCATGTAAAAACTTATTTCGCTTCACACAAATAAAATCTAAGTGTAACAAAAATTAATTAAATTAGATAAAAAATTAAAATACAGTATACTCAAGTATGCATGCATGAGATCTCCCTTAAAAAAGCTTTACCTTTGGCCGGTGCATTGGCCAAATTATTTCAAAATTAATGCATTCGAAGGAGAGAGGGACTAGACCCGTGGCTCCTTTGTTTCGCACATTCTTGTGATGCTCAAATGCCATGTTGGTCAAAAGACGGAGTTAGCGCTCAGCTGGCTCCTGGACTGATAGAATTCCACCTGGAAATGCTTCTCATCGCGTCTAAAAATTAGGAGTTTTCGGAAGTGTTGAGAAAATGTGACGAAAGCGTTAAAAGGTATTTCTATTTTTCGCCGGTTACATCTCACTTGGAATAGTCTACTAGTATATGCGATCCTCATGCAGTGGGGCTGAATGGTGAGCTGGATCACGTGCAGCGTAGAGGAGCTAACTTTGTAAAACATTGTTATGATAAACCGAATAGCGTATCAAAATTATTCGAGGAACTAGGTTGGAATTCACTCACGGAGCAAAGGTTAAATTGCAGATTGAATCTCTAGGGATGTCTCTTCAGCGATGATGTTGAAGATGCATTATCGTACCCAATCGTGCCCCGGTAGATAGTCGTATTTTCTTTTGAACGAGGTTGAGACTATTAAGTGTCTTCTTTATTTATTTAGAATTAGTCCGAAAACAGCACTTTTTGGCCTTTACATCGGACTAGTAACAATGATAACAATCACAAACACCCAAGCCATAGGTGGAGGAAAACCCACCCAGGTAGGAATCGAACCCGCAACCCTTGGGTTGACAGACGAGGATGTTACCTCGCCGCCATCGGGGCCGGCAACCACCTAACTCTTGATACCACCATCTACCACCCAACCCCTGATGTAGAAGAGATCACGTCGATAAAATTCGAAAGATTAAGTGTAGAACAGATAGATTTAAGACCGCGCTAGGGGGGGGGGGAGTATTTTGGGTTAAAAGTAGGCAGTTGAGTAAATCACCCCCTGCCACATACCCTGACGGTTGCTTGCAAGGTACCATGTAAGGGTTAAATGTTAGGGCATCTCATTGACCAGGGCAGCTAAATCCGCGCGTTGAAATTAGCCTCCAAACCTTAAGTAAGTTGAGCGTTGCACTGGATGAAGAACGAATGGCCTTCCTGGCCTCTCCCGACCGTAATCCCGTACAATGTTTACCATTGGAAATGCCTCTTAACGACTTCCTATTGCCGCGCGAGTTCTTTGTACGGAGAATGGTTGACACGGTTCAGCAAATACAGGGAATTACCGAAAGTGCGGGGCACTCCGCGAGACACCGCCACCACGAAACACATCCTCAGATGAACGCATGTGAATGCTTTCACAGATATCACCTGGACGGCTTAAATTTTCCGACGAAGATATATGTGAACCTACTCCATCCTACGAGTCAGTAGAACACTACTAATTTGAGATATATATTTCAGGAACGTCTTTCGTGGTTTTACGCCCTTGCTCCCGTTTGTGTATTTAGCGAGGAAACAAATAATATCATTAATTTTCACTTACCTGAGCCACTCCAATGACATCGCCGTTCAAATCCTTGATGGGCATGCATAACAGCGTTCTGGTCTTGTAGCCAGTCATTGCATCAATGTCATGATTGAATCGGTCGTCCTGGTAAGAAAAGAAAACAGCCCTTTAAAGATCACTTTCCAGCTTTCATAATTTTGATAGCCTGAAAAATAATGCACACCAAATGTAATTTAATAAGTAAGGCAATGTCATGAAAATGCACACAGGTAACATTTTCTTACTGCTCTATTTAAAACACGCTAATCACAGGCGCACCGAAATCTTATCGAAGACCTTTTTCCGGCTCTACACGGTTTGGCATTGAAAAGCTATAGTTTATTACAATAATTTCATTCCTTAAATGCTTGTCAACAAGTATCAATCTCAGTGTCAACAACTTTGGCATGGCACACGTTGTGCACGGTGCACATTGTTGTCTCCTGCTTCCGTCCGGCGCTGCCTCGGGCATGAAAACGCAGCGATGCAGAAAGGGGAAGAAGAGCCGGATGCGTGGAAACGTAGCATTAGGCAGACTGAACATGTTTAAACTTGCAACGACCGACGCTTCCCGCAATACTGGAATCAAATCCATGAAGCTTAAATATATATAAATTACAATTTACCTCTTCAACGCCGCCCGATGTGATATTACATCCAGAAGAATCTTCACATGTCCGACATACTATTACGTCCAGAGGTATTGGTGTGCATTCATGTTTTTGACGATGCCAGTCTTGATTCAATCAACATCCTATCACATATAATTCAAATAGAAGGCTTACTTGGTTATTATTATAGTCCTCATTTTTTTCAAATTTACATCTGTAATAATTTTGCCTTTGATCGCGAAGAACACTTTTCATCCATCTCTTCCTCCCCCTACTTTCGTAATCACTGTTTGCTCTTATCTTACGGGCTCACTGCAAGCCATATGGAACTCTAAGAACGCTTTTGCGATCGCAATCTTTGGTAAACACTCTGCGAGGGAAATGCAACGGAGGATATGCGCATTAGGGATAAATCTCGACGCGTCATGTCACATCTGTATTTCAAGTTGCCTCAGCGGAATCTTTCTCGAGTAAATAGTCCGTTTGAACGCTGGGAAGGAGAAAAATCTTCTTCGAGCTAAAAACCGAGGTGTAAGCAGAAGTCTGCGTTGATTGTGGATTCCCTAGAATGACTCAGTAGCGTACTCGCCTCCGCATTGTGCCGAGGTTTCACGGTCTTACGCCGATGCGGCAGTGTGCGCTCGATACGAAAGCATTATTATTATTAAAATACATATGTGCTGATAGACAGTGTCAGGTGGCACACCATTCCAAAGTAATCACAAAAGATAATAGGTAAAATCAGTCATTAAACAACGGTACACTTAAGGGGAAGTTCAAAACACAAATCTTTTTCACAAAGCAAGAAAATCCCCATCTCATTAACATCAATAAATCAGCAAGAAAAAAAGATAAATTAAAGAAAACTAAGCTGTTACATATCATTACAAACCACACACCAATCAAATTATTACATATATTCCTTACATCTTTTCGAAAAGTATGCACTCTGTTTGGAAGGGGCTCGAATAGTTTTGCATTCGCATTATATTCATTCAATTTTTCCTTGCAGTGAACTGAGAGTAAATTCAAGTCCGTGCGAATGTGATTTTCAGCGCACCGAAAGAAGAATAAATTACATTCCACTCTCTCTCCATCCTATGGTAAGTCGTAATGGCGTCAATAAGCAGGAAATGGCCGTCCTTGTTGTATTATTAAGTGATGGCAGTCTTCCTCGGCAGTGAATCTGAGAATGCCTCGTCGCTTGGTAGTGATAGTAAACATGAGGCAAGTGAACGACTGGAAATAGACAAGAAACACGACAGTGGCGATGAAGGAAACCTCTGAGAAGATATGAAAATTTACGTGGAGCGCCGTGATAATTTCAATAGTAATTTTGAAAAAAAGAGGCACAGAATTTGAGAGACCCAGTAATTATTTTCGAATTTTTCTTTGAGCTGATTTTGCTGTAACAATTTTACATTAAACAAATCAATACGCTGCACAATATATTCAGTCACGTGGAGGAATATCGTTGCCTAAATTTAGGCTAATATCCTGGAAATCAGTGACAAAGGTAGATTTACATAATGTTAAGTTAGGTTAGACTAATGGGCATTGTTTCACCCTCCAATTATATTTTAGAATGAGAAGAATCATATCGACATCAGGTTTTATAACAAGAGATGGATTCAAAATTCCTAGTAAATTTCTCCATTTCACCGACAGCGAAAGTAGGGATGTGTATCAAGGTGCACCAAGCCTACACAAGATTTTTCCAGTAATATCTTACCTAATCAAAGATTTCAGGAGCTGTAATAACCAAACAGAGATACTTTTATGGATGAGTTATTGAAACTATGGAAAAGACGTTTCAAACAGTACCTTACTCCGAAGTCATAACAATTTGGCACCAAAACCTTCAAGTTGTGCAAAGCAACAAGTCGCGTGGATTTTGGTGGTCAATTTTCATCTACACTGGTGAGGACGCAGTTCTAGAGTCCAAACTTCACAGGATCTAACTCGAGTAAAACTGTGCACACTTTTATCAAATTATTTAAAACCACTACTGAATCAAGAGCGGATGAAAAATTATTTAAATTATCTTATTTTCGCAATATTTCTGAAAAAATAGGAGAATGATTGTGCCGCAAGGATGAAACTTAATCTAAAGAACATTTCGCGATACGCAAAAGACAAAATCCTCACAAAAAATAAGTTGTTTCAAAGGCTTTCTGAATACAACATTGATTAAATAGCGGCAATTTTATCACTCAACTATCATTTAAGGTGCAACTGTTGGCAGGCTTGTTCGCAAAATATACCGCAAAAGCGGAGTATAAACCTCCAGGTCAGCATTCTTCAGATAAAACGCTCCCACGCCTCACGGAGAGGCATTCATTCAGGTTTCCTCCCACAGTAAAAAAATACAACCTACCATGGAGATGCAGGGGTAGGTAACTGAATATTATTAGGTGCCAATGTGCGAGCTCAAAAGTGTTTGGATATAAATTTTAGCAAATTTGGAAGACATAACACTAAACACATTTTCCAGTTTAAAAAAAAATGACCAATGGATGTCGAATGAATATACTCGTAAATCATTACTTCACTCATACGGAACCAATTATAGACATATAAATCGGAAACTTCGCTGAGGAGCGCAGTGGTGAACGGTTTTTAAAATTTTTATCAGAGAAAGGTCTAAAGTGAGGATTTGCAGCTGTGGACATGACCACGGATTAGAGAAAATATACTGGACGGAGAGGAAGATGAAAACATGCTAAACGCAATAGAGCAGGATAGAAAGTTGTCGCAGAAAAAATCGAAGAGGGCAGATAAGAGTGAGTGGATGAGATATTGAGATGTTGATGTATGCGATAGAAAGGGAAGGGATTTGGGAAGAGGGCGTAAGGCAATGGGCGTTTTGGACGGTATGGAACGAGGTTAGAGGCAGAAGAAAGAAACATGTAGTGTTGGGCAAAAGAAGTTTGGGACTGGATGACTTGCTTATTAAGTCCACGGAGATGAACGTCAGCCTTCACAGATCGGCCGCACCTTATCATTAATTTGACTTGCAACGACATGGCGTTTTAATATTCAATATTTTAAAGTTCGTAAAACAAAAATTACAAAATATTACCATGGTTTACTTACGGTACACTCAAAAATGTAGAGAATGAAGTTACTTATAGTACATCAATATTCATTGACGTCAAGTCTGACATCAACATGAGGAAACTTTGAAGGGGGAGAGGATCGTCAAATAACATTCGAATTTTGTACGACAAAGACACCACCACTGCATTACGTATATGACTTACAGGTCTAGGAATAGGATTCGTTGAGCGACCAGGCTTTATGCCCTGCAAGTTATCATGCTAATTGGTCGATGAATTTGGCCAACTGTGGTACCTGAATAGAATAAAACAATAGCAACGGACTGTGAGGAATTAAACATTCATTCCACAAATAAATTTTTATGAAGGTAACGCTGACGTTCGTTCACCAACCCGGTGAATAATGGTCCTCAAACTCACTTTGACCTCTTACCTCTGCCTTTCCCCGGCATTTGCCGGGTTACGGAAAATATAAATGTTGGTCCCGGGTGACGGAAAAAATAAATGTCAGAACAGGAAAATAATGCAAATTGTGCGGCCACGAAAAGCACACTAAAAAATAAGATACATGCAACGAGGCGGATATGGAGAAACGTATGTGTGTTGGCGTATTTGAGGTAAATGAAGGGAAAGGTTTCCTGGATGTGGTGGCCGCTGATAGAAGCAAGCCCTTATCGCACCAGCACTTCCACGGCGATATCTTTCAAACGGGGTGGAAAATTCAAAGAAAAATCTCACGCTCTGAGCTCGTCGAGGTGTGCCTAGGGAATTCTTCAGGGAGCTCGAACATCTGTTAATCTTTTCGAGCATATCGTCGAGCATTGGCCCATTGTCACCCACTTCTCCCCAGAGGACACTTGCCCACGCAGCTTACTTTAGCACTTGGGACGAAATACATACGCACGAGATATATACTCTGACATACCGCCCCCTCCCGGTGTGACAGTTTAAAAGACGCATTACTTATCGGCCCACATGCATGCAGGTCTAGGACAGGCTCGTGTCCGCTGAAATTCTACACTAAGGCAACGAAATATTTTCAGAAATTTTCTTTCAAAACTTATCACTCTTTTTGTGACGATCATTCGAACTTTAGCATACAATGAAAACGAATATCATGACTCTTAAGTCGTATGCAAAAAATATGTGAGATTGAAAAATAAATAAACTGTAATTGAAGACAAAGGTGGTCTCCCAAAGGCTTGCTTTACTTCTCGACAGCCAAGCTCCGCCAACCTCCGGGAGAATTTATTTATTCTGAAATTGTTGGTGACACTGCACACCAGTTATTATGATCACCCAAACAATTATTAATAATACACGCGTGACAAAAATGCGTCGGGGCGTGCACGTGGGCTCCGACAAAATATCCCAGGTTCAACACCCGGAGCGCCACCCATGGACACTTATGGGTGAACCTCAGTTGGCAATCAGAGCTTTTTTAAAAACTAGAACATATTGAGTAATCAAAATTGGCGCAAATCCTCCACCAGCCACAGAACTGTGAACAACACGCATTGCACGTCTCAGTGCCAGAGAAACTCTTTTCTCACTTATCAAAACAACTTTCGGGGTGAAGACGAACGCTGATACTACGGCAAGCCATTCGACGATATCCTTAGATGCAATTCCCGAGGCAGCACTCATCTCTTTCACTCCCGAGTGGGATTCCTATCGAGTGCACTAACTTCCATTATTTACCACAGTATTTTCCTTGTGCCACAAAAATATATTTCTTTAGCGCCGCGGAAACTTTACAAATTTTCTATCTGAACTTGCCACTCCTTGTTGCACCTAATACATGGGATTGTTTCTCAAGTCGCAAACGGTGATACCTTTAAGGGTAATCGCAACCAACTTCATTATCGCCACCGAGCGCACCCTCAAACATGCCAGGGAGAAATATAATCGCAGAAGATACGCTTGTGGAAAAGTAAACTTCGGCAGTGATCATCATTGCTCAATCTTTCGTCCATGGGTAGTCATTTTACGTTTCGAATAGTAACCAAATCCATTCTCAGTATGAGCAGCAGGAATTTAGAAAAGAAATAGCTTTGCTGAATTTGTCGGTGCTTAAGCGGTTGAAATAAAATTTTTTAACTCTCAATATCTGAATTCATAATACATTTAAATGGAAGAAACTGTAGCGATTACTAAAAAACAATGATGGAATGATCATTTTGCCAGGTTCACAAAAAATCGTGCATGAACTATAAGTCGATTACGACTTCCTCCCAAGCCAAGGACGTAAACACAACTAACATGCCACCCCAGTCAAATCGCTGATTGCAACCACAGTGCCTTTACATAGCGATAAAAGTGATAACAAGCTCCACGCAATACGATAAGGAATGATAAACCTCGATAAGACCCAATTGTTTACCTTGAAGGAGTGTGAAAAACTGATTAGAAAGCGTAACTGTCCAACTATTTGCTTTCAAATGCGTTGAGGATGTGATTTTCTACACTTCCGAATAGATGCCTTAAATTATAAAATGGATGCGGTGAAGTGCTCTAGTCGTCAAGCTAGAAGACTTAGATGGATGTATCGCATGGGGAGGATTAACTACACATGACATTTAACAACTGAAACGCAAATAGGATCGCAAAACAATTGTTTGATTTCAAAACAATTGAGTAGCCTGGCGGAAAATCCCTCTAAAAAATGAAAAGGTCCTTGGTCAACTGTTAGAATGCAGATAACCATGGCTCATGATTGCGGAAATTTGCGATGAGTTTGAAAATATAAGATACAAAAAGACTATCCATTGTCAGCTTGGTACCAATTACGAAGTAATTCTACAAAGACATACGTAAGTCGTATTTCTGGTTTTATTCTATACAGCCCCTCCCATGGGCAAACACCTTGACGTGGTAAGAGGGGTATTCCGTTCCGGTGACCCCTACAGCTGAGCCGGCGGGAGTAATGATAATTGCTCCTGGTAGGATCACCCATGCCTTGAGGGTTAGGAGTCATACGAAAGGTAGTCCACGCAGCGTCTGTTCCTCAGTGAGGCGGCTGCAATGGCGTCTGACCCCAGTGGGGCGGCCAATAAATGATGGTGTCACGTTAAAAACACTATTGAGGAACGCAACGGGAAACCACCTCAATTATCATTCCCAAGATTAACATGATGGACTATACAGAGATTTTGAGTCCTCGCAACTACGGGGCTCGGCCCAATCGGCCGTTTGTCGTGCCCGGCAGTGGGGGAGGCAAGGCTTCCGCGGTCATCATCCCACGAAACCCTTGGAAGGGACAACCAGCAGCAGCAGGCCAGAAGACGCAGGAGAAGAAGACCGAAACAGGTAAAATAAGAACTTCCCGAAGATCTTCTCGAACACTTTCCCGAATGTTAGGACAGTGTTGAGCCGGGGAAAATTGGAGAATATAAAGTAAATGGTGGAAAGATGAGATACAGACATTGTGTGTCTACCCGAGGTGAGACTGAAGGATAGCTGGGATTACTGCAGTGATACGAGGGTCATCCGGAAAGTAGTACCCGTTCGTGCCGCATGAAGTGCTGACGACGCGAGTAGCCGCTGGACGAGGTCAGATAGCTTCAGTGGCTTGTCTGCCTTCTCTGAGCCAAGTTGCGTGACGCTAGCATTGCCTGTGTTGTTTCTGTGATTGTTTACAATGTTTAAAAAAATTGAGAACGCCGCCAGTTGTGAAGTGAGGGCAGTGATTAAATTCCTCAATGCAAGAAACGTTCGCCCATGTGATATTCATCGCCAATTAAAGGAGGTGTATGGAGACAATGTAATGGACGAGTCGTCTGTTCGGCGGTGGTGTCGCAACTTCAACATGGGGAGGGGGAACACACACGACGATGAGCGTTCGGAGAGACCGTCTGTCATTACAGACCAACTGGTGAGCTCAGTTGACGAATTCGTGAGGAACGATCGGCGCGTCACAATTGATGACATCTGTGAGCATTTTCCCAATGTTTCTCGAACAATTGTTCATGAAATTGTTAAACACCATCTGCATTATGCAAAAATTTGTGCAAGATGGGTCCCTCGCGTATCTCAATGAGCTGGCGGCGAAGGACTATGCAGCAGGAATACAGAAACTTGTCACACGTTATGACAAATGCCTTAATTTACTTGGAGATTATGTTGAGAAGTAGTTTAAAGTATCCTCTTTCAAATAAAATTTTTTATGTTTGTTAATATTTACTTTTGTGTCTTTATTTCACTAACGGGTACTACTTTCCGGATGACCCTCGTAGTTATAGAATGATATACAGCTATGGGGATCAGAGCCAAAGGATGGTTGCCATGATATTAAATAAAGAGGTAAGAAGATGCGTAGGAAACATAGAACAAGCAACGGATAGAATATTACTAATAGAGATAATAGCTGAACCGACGAACTTGGTCATTGTTCAGGTATAAATGCCACCGACCAACCATAAGTAGGAAGAGATCGATAGGGTATACGAACAGTTAAGAGGAGATAATCGAGTGTGTTGCCGCAGGAAAACATTTAACGGTGATGGGGAATAGGGATACGACGGTAGGGGAAGGGATAGATTGAGATGAGCGGGGACTAAGGTTTAGCCACGAGTAATGACCGCGGGGAGAAAGCAGTTGAGTTCTGCAGGAAACAGGGGTTAGTCATCACCAACACTAGGTTCAGGCACCACAAAAGACGCAGGTATACATGGCAAATGCCATTTGACTAAGAAAGGTATTAGTTAGATTATATTCTGGTTAGGCACAGGTTTAGGAACAGTGTGATAAGTCCCAAAGCTTCCCGGGAGCGGATGCGGACTCTGACCACTATTTAGTTGTCATGAAATACGGCGTCCGTTTCAAAAAGAAAGCAGGGTCGGCGGGTTAGAAAATGGAATGTGCAAGCATTCAATGGATTGACAAGAAAGGAGTACCCGCAGGCTGTAGAGAAAATCGTGGATGACAGTAAAGAGCTGAGTACTATCGAAGATAAATGGGAATATCTCTCTAATATATAGGGTGAAATTGGCGCACTCTACAGTAAGATCAAATCACTATCGGGAAGTAAGCCGAGAAGGTATGGGCTAACAGCTAGAGATAAGTCGGGTAAGATAATAGTTGACACATAAAAATATCCAAGATAGATGGAATGAATACAGTGTCGCACCCAAAAGTGGTAGGACTGATTTTTTTACAAGACTTTTATTGACTATATACCTACATCGACTTAATAATCTTCAAAGTATGCTCCTTTTGAGTCTACACACTTAGTATAACGTTGCTCCCATTCCCGGGACGCCCGATGGAAATTTTCTTTGGGGATGCCGTTGATGACCCTCGTCGAAGCCTCTCGAACGGCCTTTATCGAGTCAAAACGTCGTCGCTTGAGCTGTCTTTTCATCAGGGGGAAGAAGAAGAAGTCCGGTGGTGCCAGATCGGGAGAATAGGGCTGGTGCGGCAACGTGACAACGCCGTATTTGGCCAGGAGCTGTCTGACGACGAGCGCGCCATGGCACGGCGCGTTGTCATGATGAAGCACCCAGCAGTTTGCGATGGCCGGTCGGACTCTTTTCACGCGTTCTCGGAGGCGGGTGAGCACCTGGTCTCCCAGTGGCACCAGTCTCCCCTGGTGGGACAAACTCCTTGACGGTCGAAAAACACAATCAACATCGTTTTAATTTTTGATTTGCTCATGCGAGCCTTTTTTGGACGTGGGGACGCGGAAGTGTTCCATTCCGCGGATTGTCTTTTCGTTTCGGGGTCATATTGAAAAACCCATTTTTCATCACCAGTTATCACATTGTCCAAACAATTTTCATCTCGGTCAAATTCGTTGGACGTTGGATGCAGACAGACCCAACTGGTCTGCAATTTCTTCACTGGTTAAGCGTCGGTCTGTGTTCAGCAGTGTCCTCACTCTGTCCACATTCGTGTCGGTTCTTGCCGTCGACGGCCGTCCGGAGCGATGGTCGTCTTCAACGAGCTCCCTACCCTCTCTAAACAACTTGTGCCGCTCAAATACTGTGGAACGGCTTAAGACAGTGTCCCCGTAAGCCTGCTTGATCATATCGAGGGTCTCAGTTGCCGTATTCCCGAGTTTCGCACACAACTTCACGGAATAACGTTGCTCTAAATTCAGATTCATTTTGTTTTTCGACGCGGACAAAAAACTTGCTTCACTAAAAACGGTTTCGTCACTCAACGACAGCCCTCAGGCGACTGAGGTTGGTGTTGGTCTGTTGCTAAGAGGCCCCTCCACCTTACCCTGCCAGGCAGACCCCCCTCCACCGATCCGTTCGTGCCAAAGAAAATCAGTCCTACCACTTTTGGGTGCGTCCCTGTATATAGAAGAACTGTGTGGCAAAGAACTTAGACCAACAAAGTCAGTCGTAGAAAAGGAACATGGTGTGGAGGCAGGTAGCTTAGATCCAGGCATACTAGACGATGAGATAGAAAGGGCATTGAGGGAGAGGAAACTAAATAAGGCCGTGGGGGGGATAACATTCCAGCGGAACTACTATAAGGTTTAGGAAAATGTGGGAGGAAGAGGTTATATGGGCTGATTCGTAGTATCTATGAGCACGGAATCTGGCCAGAAAACTTGAGATCAGTTTTATTTCCTATTCCGAAAAGGTAAAGGCTACACCACGTGAGGACTACAGGACGATAAGTTTTATATCCCACGCAGCTAAAATTATTCTTAGGGTCATCAACAAAAGAATAGAGAGCAAGGCAAATGATTACTTAGGGGATGATTAGTTTTGGTTAAGGAAGAGGAGAGGCACGCGTGATGCCATCGAAGTAATGAGATTATCAATGCAGAGGAATATAAAATACAATCAGGACGTGTTTGCCTGTTTCGTAGATTTCGAAAAAGCGTTCGGTAGAGAAAATTGGGAAACACCAATGGATAAATTGAAGACAATAGGAATAGATTGGAGGGACAGGAGGCTAGGTTCAGTTAGGTTTGCTGGTGACAAGCTCTAATACATCAGCTAGGTTGGCCGAACACCAAGCTTTAGTTTGTCAGTCAGCCAAGAGGTTGCAATTATTGCTGAGAGAATTGGAAATTCAGTGCGACATGTATGGGATGAGAATCAATATTAATAAAACAAAGGTTATGCGCTTTTCTAGAGAGAAAAATGCTAAACTAAACATTAAAAAAGAAGGGCAAAACCTTGAGCATGTAGATCATTTTACGTATCTCGGAAGTGTTTTGGACCCGCACGGTCATAGTAATAGGGACGTAAGGAGAAGAATTGCGCTAGGCAAAGAGGCTTTCACCAGGAGGAGGGAGTTGATGACAGGGACGTTGAGTAAGGACATTAAGAAAAACTCATAAAAACGTTGTTATTGAGCGTAGCTATGTACGGCGCGGCAACGTGGTCATTGAAGCAGGAGGATAGACGTAGACTGTAGGCTTTTGAAGTTTTTTTTTTCAAAATTTTTCCGGAGTATAAATCGGCCATTATTTTACATTTTTAACCATAAACTCTCTTCATTATAGCAAGAAATAATGAGCTCTACGGCCTCTCAATTAAATAAGAAAGGGGAAGAAAACTCCAATGGCCGTAAAAATTAGTTGCCAATCTCTCGTCAGACCAATTGTTGTGTTGGTGTGACGGGAATCGCGTCAGGGACCAACCACAACCTCTCGACCAGAATACCCTCTGTGGTGGTTTACGGGAAATTAATCCGCGTCCGGGACCAACACACAGCCACACGCACACTATCCTGACTGAAATCCTTCACGAGGCTGTGAGACCCTGTTAAAGAATTTCAGATGGAGATGGAATCCTTCACGAGGCTGTAGAGTAGACCCCGTTCAAGATTCCAGGATATTCTCAAGCACACGCTTTGTGACTGGTACAGACCAATCACACACACAAGCACTCAAGAAACACACACTCAAAAGGGCCCAACTTCCGGGAGAATCTGGACACAGGTAAAGAGCAACTAGGAATTCGTCGAACACGCGTGTTTCGGCCAAAAAGTGGCCCTCTTCAGCGAACCGAAGGGAAAGCACCTCCAACACAAGGTTGAAAGTAAGTTTTATAAACAAGAATTTGGAACGGCGATGGGAAACCCTCTATCCCCATTCATAGCTAATGTTTTTATGACTCACTTTGAGAAGGAGTTCAAAAAGAAATTCAGTTATTTCCCTTTTTGTTAGATATGTGGATGATATATTTGCAATTTTCTGTAGTGGGGTTTCTCGGAAACCCACTACCGGGATCTGCATGGACACAGTCATCCTTGAGGATGACTGCATCCCTGCAGATAAGATGAGGCCCACCGCCAAATCCTCCCCTTTGGTCACTAATCATCCCTTAGAAGGAGCAATGACCGCGCTGTCGCCTGTGCGCGTCAGCAGCGACCTTCGACCCTCCACGACCCCTTATAAGGCAAGTTGATCGCGGAACAGTGGCATTCCCCCCCTGACCGCCTCTGAGCTGCGGGTCGTCATCCGACCTCCTCCGAGCGACCTCCTGTCCTTCCCAGCTCTCAGCGCGGGTCGCCATCCGACCTCCTCCGAGCGTCCTCCTGTCCTTCCCAGCTCTCTGCGCGGGTCGTCATCCGACCTCCTCCGAGCGTCCTCCTGTCCTTCCCAGCTCTCTGCGCGGGTCGTCTTCCGACCTCCTCCGAGCGTCCTCCTGTCCTTCCCAGCTCTCTGCGCGGGTCGTCTTCCGACCTCCTCCGAGCGTCCTCCTGTCCTTCCCAGCTCTCTGCGCGGGTCGTCTTCCGACCTCCTCCGAGCGTTTCCTCTGAACAGCGGGTCGCATTCCCGACCATCCTTACACTCCCTTGCCTACCCTGGAGACGCCTCCCGGATACTCCCTCGCATATCCCGCCTTATCCTGCTCTCCTTCCGCCATCCCCTTGCCTGTCCCCGGAGCCTGCCGTCGGCCCGAGCGCCCTCGAGTATCCGCCGCCGCACGCAGACTCCTACGACACATCGCCATTCCCGTTGACGGGGTTTCGAACCAAGGATCAAAGGCTGTCCCGACCCTCTTGGAGCCGCCGTAAGTGACTGTTCGCCCCAACTCCCCGGTGCCTGACCTCCCTTGCGTAAGTTAAGAAGGGCTCAATAAAGATGTATACCAAACCATCTCTCTATTATTTAACTCGGTCCTAGATACGCTCCCACCAATGATGCCGCGTCTAGCAACCGCGCGACATTTCGACACCACTACATACTACCTTCATCAAAAATTTCCCGGAATTTATTCAGAAAATTAAAAATACAAGTTTATTCATCTAAATCTATATTGTCCCCTTCAAAGTAATCCCCATCGACTGCAACACACTTATGCCAGCGCTTGATCCAATCCTCGAAACATTTTTTATATTCGGTTTTCGGTATGTCCATCAGTGCTTCCTGCGATTTTTCCATTACTTCCTCTCGGCTGCTAAAACGCGTTCCCCGTAATGGTTTTTTAACTCGATTGAACAGAAAGAAGACACAGGGAGCCAAATCAGGTGAATTCGGTGGCTGTTGGATGGTATTTGTTGCATTTTTCGTCAAAAAATTACGAATAATGATAGCACTGTGCGACGGTGCGTTATCATGGTGCAAAATCCACGAGTTTTCTGCCCACATTTCTGGTCTCTTTCGGCGAATTGCTTCACGCAAACGTCTCATAACGCCCAAATAATACTCTTTGTTTACTGTCTGGCCTTCTGGCAAAAATTCATGATGCACTACACCGTTGTAATCCATGAAAACCGTCAGCATTGCCTTCTTTTTTGACTGAAAACGACGTGGTTTTTTTGGTCTCGGCTCATTTGGTGAACGCCATTCACTTGCCTGATGTCTGGATTGCGTGTCGTACTCATAAACCCACGTCTCGTCTCCAGTAATGATCCTTTTGATGAATGTGGGATCGGATTCAGCCTCGCAAATCATGTCTTTTGCGACGTCAACACGGTCTCTTTTTTGCATGAAATTGAGGTACTTTGCTGCTACACGACGGAAACCCAAATCATTAACCACAATGTCTTGGGCGGATCCATAGGCAATGTTCAAGTCCTCCGCTATTTCTCTGATGGTTAATTTGCGGTTATTGACCAACATTTCTTTTACTTTATCAATTTTTTCACCGACTTTCGATGTCGATGGTCTGCCACTGCGTTCATCATCTTCGATTGACTCACGACCACTTCTGAACCGCTCGTGCCACTGGTAAACGACCGTTTTTTTTAGAGAATCGTTGCCGAAACACTTTTCCAACATTTCCAACGTCCGTGCGCCACTAAATCCGTTTTTTACGCAAAATTTAATACAAGTTCGTTGTTGCAAATTTAAATCCATTTCTGCAATTGTAAAAAATCGCCAACACACACAGAGATAGATGTACTCTTGGCTACGTAACTTTTGCAAATGTCAAGTTATGACACTAAGATTTAAAGGGAATATCAACAACAGATGTACCAATTTAACAAAAAAAACAGAACTCAAATCGAAACGATGGGAGCGCCACACGGTGGTTATTCCGGGAACTTTTTGATCAAGGTAGTATAACATAGATCAGTTTATTAACGACTTAAACAGTTTATTCCCCTCGGTTAAATTCACATACGAATTAGAAAAGAATAACCAACTTCCATTCCTTGATCTGCTATTAACAAGAAATACTAAAATATCATACGACGTGTATCGCAAACCAACACACACCAACAATTACATACATCATGATTCCTTCACACACAACAGTCACAAACTGGGCACCTTCCATGCCCTTGTACACAGATTAGTAAATATTCCATTAAATAGAAACAACTATTACAAAGAATTAAAAAACATCAAACTTATAGCTATTAAAAATGGCTTTAAAGAGTCAATTATTGACAATCTAGTGAAAAAGTACAAACATAAAAAACTAGTTTAAAACACAACCACCCTCACACAACATAAAACCCCTCGGTATATCAAACTGCCGTTCCACCCACATTTAACAAAAGGGCTAGGTAAGATTTTTGAAAGAAACCGTTGACACTAATATATCATTTAGCAGCAACAACAAACTAAAACATTTATTAGGCAACACTAAGGACAAAATCGACGCCACAAAAATGGCCGGCATTTACATAATAAACTGCTCCTCCTACGATTCAACTTACATCGGCCAGACGCGGAGGAATATTAAAACTAGATTCAAAGAACATATGGCCCATTACAGATACAACAGATCAGTTAAATCGAGCATTGCCCTACACTTACTCAAGGAAGACCATAAAACATCTCAAAAGGAATTGAAGTTGATCAAACAGACCCCCAACCACCTTATAGACGCATACGAAAGCATTTTCATACACAAATTTAAAAATGTGGTTGTCAATAACGATAAAGGGCCGATTCCATTCTCCCCACTGTATTCCCTTTTGAAATGACTTCTCTAGTTTTAAAACATATTTCCGTTGGACTATGGTCCAACGGAAATATGTTAAAACCCCCCCCAATTTTCCTTCATAATCCGTTACTCGGATACCTTTCACTTTTGCCCAAACCCCCCCTTCCCCTTCTCCTTCAATAATTACTCCTTCCCGTTCCACTCAGTCCCTTTGTATCTGTTTTTCCTCCCCCCTCCTTCCTCTTCACCAATACGTTTAAAGTACCCCTCCCCTTTCCATCTTCCACCTATTTCGATTGGTCCCCCCAACTCCCACAGTCTCTATATAAATATGAAGTTTCCGGTTGTTTACTTTCAACCTTGTTGGAGGTGTTTTCCCTTCGGTTCGATGAAGAGGGCCACTTTTTGGCCGAAACACGCGTGTTCGACGAATTCCTAGTTGCTCTTTACCTGTGTCCAGATTCTCCCGGAAGTTGGGCCCTTTTGAGTGTGTGTTTCTTGAGTGCTTGTGTGTGTGATTGGTCTGTACCAGTCACAAAGCGTGTGCTTGAGAATATCCTGGAATCTTGAACGGGGTCTACTCTACAGCCTCGTGAAGGATTCCATCTCCATCTGAAATTCTTTAACAGGGTCTCACAGCCTCGTGAAGGATTTCAGTCAGGATAGTGTGCGTGTGGCTGTGTGTTGGTCCCGGACGCGGATTAATTTCCCGTAAACCACCACAGAGGGTATTCTGGTCGAGAGGTTGTGGTTGGTCCCTGACGCGATTCCCGTCACACCAACACAACAATTGGTCTGACGAGAGATTGGCAACTAATTTTTACGGCCATTGGAGTTTTCTTCCCCTTTCTTATTTAATTGAGAGGCCGTAGAGCTCATTATTTCTTGCTGGGCTAAACTACTTCAATGATAATGGCACGGTTGATCAATTGTTTCATTTCTAATAACGTCCTATCGAAGACAATCGTGTATGCATGGTCTGTCCCAAAAGATGAATTGAATTAATCGGGAGAAATCTTTACAGCAGATGAAATTAGAAATCATTAATACTCTTCAAAAACGCACCCTTGCTCATCAGCACACCGATGTCAGTGCCTCCGCCAGTTGTGCTCTGCTTCTTGTAAGGCATCATCAGGACCCTCGTTCAGGCACCCCGTCACGTCTTCGTCCACATAATCCAGTGCTTCAAAGTTGTAATCAGAGAGGTTATACTTGACTCGTACTCAAAGGGCCATTTATCGCCAACAGAAATTACCTATTCTAAAAAAATTCGGGTTAGGTTCACCAGTGGTCCAAGGCAAGATTGTCACGCAGGGAGTCTTCAGACAGCACCTTGGGGACCATCTTGGTACACCTTCCTCATGGCTAAATCTTCTGTCAGAAGGCAATACACTGTGGTTTTTTGAATATTGCACTCTTCTGTTAACATACTGAAACTTGGGGTCAATCAGAATTGAGCATGTGTCTCACTTTTTATACATTTTCATCAGACTGTGTTGTTGATGGATATCCAGGGCATTCCTCATCGTCCACTTCCTCTCTGTCCTTCCACAACAACCTGCACAACCATAAATTTCTCCATCTCATAAAGCAGCCTTAACCATGGTCAAGGTTCTCCGAAACCCGATTTCCCGAGTTAAACACAAAATGCTGTCGCATATCATTGCTCCACGGAACGCGGCATCTTGAGTTTGTGAAGCGACCCTCGAGCAGGGGTTCAGTCTAGCAGCGATCCGCAACCTTTAACGGACTTATTTTTCTTAAGGTGCTCTCGTCCTCGCTGAATTAGAATGCTGCTCTCGTAAACTTAGCAATGTCATTAAAAGGAAAGGAGCTACCTCCCCCTCTCTGCTCATGCATCCTCCCCTTACATGAGCTCTTATTCGGGGCGTTACCCAAAAAGCTCGGACAAAAAGCGGATGCACCATTTCCGTTAAGGAGAAAAATCTTGCCATGTGTCGCGTTTTAAGGCTCGTTGCAGAAGACTTTTATTTTTTAAAACTTTGGAAATGACCACCCTTAAAAAACCCAATACATTTTGAAATAAAACATAAACTTATACGTTATAATATTTCTTTTCCGGAAAAAAAATAAAACAGCAATGCTAAAATTTTAGCCTTCTTAAATGCGTACATCCCAAGTGAGTTCTCACTCTCCTTATCTTATCTCCCTCTATTGGTTTCCGGCTCGGCGCGCTCGCTTCATTCATGGAAAAAATATATTCCATCGACCCCCGACTCGTGGTGCCACCAGTACTGCGAAACCGAACAAAAATATACTAGTTTCCGCTTCGGCCATCAGTCGCTTGCTAGCCTTTTACGTAAGAGTAGTGAGTGTTTGTTGAAGCAATGGAGCAATTTTGTGACGTGTGCTACACATATTATAAAAATTGACAAAGCCACCAAACAACTGATGTGAACCGAAGACACGCAGTACGACACCTGGGTGGCAAAATTCGACCAATAATCGAAATTAAATCAGCAGTACGAGCTCGATTCTACATCTACATCTACTTAATACCCCGCAAGCCGCCGCAAGGGCGTGTGGCGGGGGGTGTTAGGACACCATCCGTAATTTAGAAAAGAAAAATAAAAAAAACCGCATGCAATAACCACAAAATCATATATTAAAAAAAACATGGCATACATTAATGCATGAACACTTATACCCCACACACATGCAAACACTCAATCTACATGTTACAAACACATGCACCTGAAAGTATACCTACAGCTTTGCAGTGTTTAACTTTGCTCCGACTTGTAAATTCAATGTTTTCAATATTTCTAAAGTGACTTCGGTTTCTTACTATTATGATTTCTGATTGTTCGGGGAAAGAATGAGTATTTGTACCGATCTGTCCTGGAATCTATCTCCCTTAGTTTATCTTTGTGGTCTGATCTACCTAAGTAGTGTGGGGCCATTATAATTCTTTCAGTGTCATAGTTAAACTCGTTTGTTCTGAACCTTTCTAAAAGTCTAAGCCTCGCTTGTTCTCTCCGCATTTCAAGTGGTTCCCAGCCTAAATCCACTAAAAGATCTGTCACACTAGTGTTCTTATCATAACAATTTTTAACGAATCTAGCGGATTTTCTCTGGACTTTATCTAATTCTTTTTGCCAAATTTTCTCCCATGGATCCCACATACTTGCGGCATATTCCAAATGAAGTCTAACTAGAGCAAAATAACACCTCTTTAACTTTTTCATTACATTTCCCCACCACCCGTTTTATGAAGCCAAGTTTCTTTAAAGCTGATCCGCATATTGTCCTGATATGTGCTCCCCATGAAAGGCGTGGTGTTAGAACAACCCCCAAATATTTAACTTGATTTGCCGTAGTCAATACTGAACCCTCTATTTTGTAGTTTATATCCTGTTCCTCGCTTCCTTTATTCCAAAATTTCAAAACTGCGCATTTATCTATATTAAGTGTTAATCCCCATTTATTGCACCATTCCGAGATATTGTCTAAGTCTCTAGAGAGTCGCTCGCGATCTAGTTGGCTCCTTATTTCCCTGTATATCACCGTGTCGTCAGCAAATAACCTTAGATTGCTACTAACGTGTGTGCTTAAGTCATTTATGTATATTAAGAACAGAAGAGGCCCTATTACACTTCCCTGGGGGACACCCGAAGTTACATCTCTATCTGTTGAGCAAAACCCATCAATGACTACTATTTGTTTGCGGTTTGACAAGAAGTCTCTAATCCAATTAATTATTTTCTCATTGATCCCATAGTATTTAAGTTTATGTAACAATTTATTGTGTGGGACTTTATCGAATGCTTTTGTGTAATCTATGAATACTGAATCGACTTGTGTGCTGTTTTCTCGCGATCCAAGTATATCGTGAATGAAAAGGCCTGGTTGTGTTTCGCAAGATCTGCTTTTCCGAAATCCGTGCTGGCTGTGGATTAGTATATCCCTAATCTCAAGAAATTAAATGTTAGTGACAATACTGTGTTCCAACATTTTACAAAAGATCGATGTCAAGGAAATGGATCGGTAATTGGTTGGTTTATCCCTATCGCCGCCTTTATAGATGGGAGATTTAAGGGGAATCGAGATGGTGCGGTAGCTATTGTACTGGCTTCCCACCCAGAGGGCCCGAGTTCAAATGCCGGCGGTGTTGAATACTTTTCAGTGGTATCTCGATACCTTTTTGAGGTACTTTGGGAGGGCACTTTGAGTGAGTACGCCGTCCGTCGGATGGGACTTTAAACTTCGGACCCCTTGGCGCCTTTCATCATTAGAGTAGACTTATGCCGACGCCGGGTTTCTCTCCACCCTTCATACTTTCCTGTCCATCCCTAATGGCGCCAATGACCTCAGCTGTCCGTCGCCTCCCCTAAATACTACTACTACTCCTGGGGCTATATGGACTAGCTTCCAGTGGCGAGGTACTGAGCCTTCTCCCATTGATTTTTGAAAGACAATATGTAAAAACGGGGCAATGTCCTCAGCTAATTCCTTTAATATTCTAGCAGGTATTTCTTCCGGACTAGGTGCCTTGTGTGCTTTGATACTACGGAGCAGATGTACTATTCCCTTCTTGGTCAGTGTAAGATCGCTCACGTGTACCCCGGGTGGGTGTGGAGGATCGTTTGGTGCGTTTGTGTTTTTATTGTAGACGCTCTGGAAAAAATGGTTTAAAATATTTGCCTCTTTCACGCTATCTGTAATGATTTCTCCATTTTCCGTCGTCAAAGACTGAACAGTTGGACGTTTACCCTGTATTTCCCTAACATTGGACCGGAATAACTTTGGATTTTACTCAAGATATTTGCTCAGCATTTTAGATTTAAAAGAGTGTAGTGCTCTGCGCATAATACTTTTCGTCTGACAACGACACTTTTTTAGTTTCTGTTTGGATGTATTCATATAAACTATATCGTCAAATTTTAAACTCTTTTTGAAATTTGAATGTAGCTTTCTTTGCCTCTTAATGCCTCTCTGACTTCCCCGTTGTACCATCTAGGTCCCTTACTGTCGCATTAGAGTTTGGATGGGATGTGCGTCTTCATTCCTTCGCGTAAAATATTTAAGAAATATTTCCTAGTGTTCTCTGTATTTGTTGTCATTGTTTTTGTCTTGTATTCCGGTATTTTTATCTTTAAATATTCCCTTAGTCCGTTAAAATTTGCCTTGTTGTATAGGTATATTTTACGCTTTTCTTTGTTTATTTTGACGAAATTAGTTTTTAACTCTACAAGAATAGCCTTATGGTCACTGATTCCGTCTATTATTTCAATATTAGTAATGATTTCGGGCATAGAAGTCGCAAAGATGTCTAGTATTCTTTGGCCCCGTGTTGGTGATTTAACACTTTGATCTAAGGAGTGTTATGTGAATATATAAAGGAGTTCTTGGCATGAATCTCTGTTTTTGGCAGATTTTCCTACGCAGTAGTTGTCCCAGTCAATTGACGGTAGATTTGTGTCACCGGCGATTATAGTAATACTGTTGCTTTGTCTGCTGCTGATAGTGGATATAGTATTTGTTCGTCGTGCTTGTGTAGGACATCTGTGTTAGAATCTGGGGCTCTATAAAATGAACACACGAATAGGCTTCTGCCGTTGTAGTCCTTAATGTTGCACCAAACGCTTTCTATGTCATCTACGTCGCATGCATATCGTTGGCTACTAAGATGTGACTTTACTGCAATGAATACTCCCCCACCCAACCTATTTGGTCTGTCCCTTCTGTAAATTGTGAAACCGTTGGGAAAAACCTCATTGTTTGCTATATCTCCCGTGAGCCAACTTGAAATTATATTGGGTGAGTGGTTTCTAAGAATTATCCGATGTTGTAAAATTTTTGGGAACGATCAAAAGCATACTCAGGGAAAAAATAACCGAACAACTTCGAAGTAATCAACTGAAAATTGTTTGCTATATCTCCCGTGAGCTAACTGAGGTAAGGAGTGACTAACAAACAAAATGTGATATAATTTATTATAAATTGATAAGAAATATTAAATATGGGAGGCTACAACACGAAAATATACTGGAAGTATTTACAAAAATAGGTTAAAAGTTGTTTGCGAAAAATAAAGTTTGCGACTATAATAATTATTGGGTAAAGCAATTATGCAGGCTCGAATCAAAATAATAATTTTTCCGACTCAACTCGTACCGTCTTCGCCCCGTAATTAAGAAAAAAACACGCAAAAGCAACAAATTTATTCAGTCCACAACCAAAACATGGCATGCTATTATTCAAAAACCTTTACAACCCCACACCCAAACTAACAAACCCATGCGCCTACCAATATACCTGATATCTTTGCAAGGATTTGTTCCGTCTTGTAAATGTTTTTAATATTTCTAAAGTGACTTCGGTTTCTTACTATTATGATTTCTGATTTTTCGGGGAAAGAATGAGTATTTGTGCCTATCTGTACTGGAATCAATCTCCCTTATTTTATCTTTGTCGTCTAATCTCTGAAGTAGGGTGGGTCCATTAGAATTCCTTCAGTGTCATTGTTAAACTCGTTTGTTTAACCTGAATCTTTCTATAAGTCTAAGCCTCGCTTGTTCTCTCCACAACTTCAAGTGGTTCCCAGCCTAAATCCACTAAGTGACCTGTCACACTTGTGTTCTTATCATTACAATTTTAAACGAATCTATCGGATTTTCTCTGGACTTTGGCTAATTCTTTTTGCCAAATTTTCTCCCGTAGATCCCAAATGCATGCGGTATATTCCAAATGGTGTCTAACTGGAGCAATAGAAAACCTCTCTTAAAATCAATTATCAGAATTCTCAACCACACGTTTATAGCAGATCCGCATATTGTCCTGATACGTGCTCCCAAAGAACTTCCACCAAGCACTTAACGTGATTGGCCGTAGACAGCACTTAGCAAGCACCGGCCACTGGCATAGCACTGATCTAAAAATATCAAATAAGCAGGATGGTGCGACGGATGAAACTGTCAAAGAGCGCCTAAGATGAAGTTTATTCTCCTAATGAAAAGATGATGAAGACCCCTCGAGATTCGGTAAAATCAGCGGCAGAAGATCAATGGGAATTGGCCAGGACAAAACCTGAAGAAAGAAAATGTAAGTAGAAAAAAGGCCTAGGGTATAAAGGCCAGATTGCCATCAGAGAATCAGCGGAATAAGAGGTAATTGTGGAAAGGGTCGGGAGGGAAGAGTACGGGAGGGAGGGTGGGAGTTAGGGAGGGAGGTTGGGGAAGAGGGAGGGCGTTAGGGAGAGAGAGAAGAAAGAGGGTGGGCGTTAGGGGGGAGGGAGGGAGGGCAGAGGGTGAGCGTTAGGGGGGAGAGAGGGAAGGGGTTGGGCGTTCGGAAGGGAGGGAAGAGGGTGGACGTTAGGGGGGAGGGAGGGAGGCAAGAGAGTGGGTGTTAGCGAAGGGGGGAGGGAGGGAAGATGTTGGGCGTTAGGGAAGGAGGGAGGGAAGAGTGTGGGCGTTAGGGGAGAGGGAGGGAGGGCAGAGGGTGGGCGTTAGGGAGAAAGGGAAGAGAGTAGGGGATAGGGAGGGAAGAGGGTGGGCGTTAGGGAGAGAGGGAAGAGGGTGGGTGATAGGGAGGAAGGAAGGGAAGAGGGTGGGCGATATGGAGAGAGGGAAGAGGGTGGGCGTTAGGGGGGGAAGGAGGGAGGGAGGAAAGATGGGTGGGCGGTAGGGAGAGAGGGAGGGAAGAGTGTGGGCGATAGGGAGAGAAGAGGGTGGGCGTTAGGGAGGGAAGAGGGTGGGCGTTAGGGAGGGAAGAGGGTGGGCGATAGGGGAGAGGGAGGGAGGGCAGAGGGTGGGCGTTAGGGAGAAAGGGAAGAGAGTGGGCGATAGGGGATAGGGAGGGAGGGAAGAGAGTGGGGGATAGGGAGGGAGGGCAGAGGGTGGGCGTTAGGGAGAGAGGGAAGAGGGTGGGTGATAGGGAGGAAGGAAGGGAAGAGGGTGGGCGATATGGAGAGAGGGCAGAGGGTGGGCGATAGGGAGGGATGGAAGAGGGTGGGCGATAGGGGAGGAGGGAAGAGGGTGGGCGTTAGGGAGGGAGGGAAGAGGTTGGGCATTAGGGAGGGAAGAGGGTGGACGTTTAGAGGTAACAAAATATTTATAAGGTAATGTGGGATCGTAGATTTTCGCGGCGTTCAGATGATCCTTGATCTCACCAAGTCTTCCGGCCAGATTCCTTCCTCATAGATACTACGAATCAGCCCATATGGCCTCTTCCTCCCACATTTGCCTAAACATTTCAGTAGTTCTGCAGGAATGTTATCCACTCCCACGGCCTTATTAGATGACATCTCCCATAATGCTCTCTTTCTATTGAATGGTCGAGTATGCCTGGACCTAATCTATCTTCATCTATGTCATGTTCCTTTTCTCTGTCTAACCTTGTTGGACTAAGTTCTTTACTATACAGTGCTTCTGTATATTCTTTCCATTTTTCTTGGATCTTTTCTGCGTCAACTATTATCTTACCCCCCTTATCTCTAATTGCTAGCATAGATCTACCTTTCTTACTTCCCGATAGTGATTTAACCGTGCTGTATAGAGCACTAATTTCACCCTTACTCTGCAAACTTTCCATATCCTTGCACTGCTTTTTCCACCATACTACTTTTGCTTTATTTATTGCCCATCTCAATTTGTTATTTTAACTCTTTATACTTCATTTTGCCTAACTCTGTGTTTACATCATTCCATTTTATTCTCTCATCCATCTTTGTAATCATCTCATCCGTGATCTATGGTTTCCTTGTCCTTATCCCCTTAATGGTTCCCATATTGTCTTTTGTGTCTTCCGATATCCCTTTCTTGATACATTCCTCTTATTCTTTGATAGTATGTTCCATGATTTACTCTCCTGCCTGCTGATACTCCTTCCTTGTCAATACGGATAATGCTTCTACATACCATTTCCTAATGCCGCCGCCCCTGCCCTATCTTTATGAAATGGATGCTGGACGTCATAACAGCTAAATTGTTGGGCACAGTCCTCATCCGCTCCCTGGAAGTTGTGCGAATTGATCACACTGTTCCTAAACCTGTGCCTAATTACAATATAATCTAACTGATACCTTTTTAAGTCACCTGACATTTTCCATGTATACCTGGGCTTTTTGTGGTGTCAAAACCAAGTGTTGGTGATGACTAACCCAACTGTCCCGCTGAATTTAATTGCTTTCTCACTGCAGTCATTCCTTGTACCTATATCGTAGTCGTCCACCTCATCACCACTCTTCCTTTGCCTACCATCGCATTCCAATTTCCCATCACTATCAAATGTTTCCCTGCCGGAGCACACGCCATTATGTCCTCTAACTGATCGTATATCCTGTCGACCTCTTCCTCCTTACTATTGCTTGGTGGTATGTATGCCAAGTTTGTCAGCTCTATTTTTATCTCTATTAGTTATATCCTATCCGTTGCTTGTTCTATGTTGACTATGCTTCTTTCCTTTTTAATACTCCTACCTTTTTATTCAATTTTATGACAACCTCTCATTGGCTCACATCCCCTCCACTGTATTTTACTCTATGACTGTCCCTCCAGTAATCCCTGCTATCCTTCCATCTCACCTTACATAGACCCAAAATTTATACATTTTCTCTTTCTATCTCTCGTTTTATATTATATAATTTTCCTGTTCTCAACATTGTCCTAACATTCCAAGTTCCTAATCTAAAGTAATTTGGTCTTTTTCTTCTGCGTCATCTGTCATGCTGCTGTCGGTTTTGCTTTGCAAGGTTTTGTGAGATAACCACTGCAGAAGCCTTGCCTCTCCTGCTGCCAGGCAAGACACACGGCTGATTGGGCAGAGTCTCGTAGTCGCCAGGACTGTTGGTACTTTTGTGAAAATTTACCAAGGTGCAGATGTGTGAAGAATCAATAATGCTTTAGTATGGATTTAATGTTATGAACATTCCAACATTTTTATTCATGTTAATTTTCATAGAGTGTTTGCAAGACTTGCTATTTGTGGTAATTTAGGTAGGTTTGGTCTTTGATCTTCTCAATGCAAGATAATAATTTTATAGTGCTCATGAGTGATTTTAAATTATGGATAATGACGCCAAAAGAATTCTTAATCTGATTGTTGCCTTCTCCTTATAGCACTGATGGCAGTTTAGTTCAGGCACACGGTGTTAGTTACACTATAAAAGCACTTGGAAAACTGAGAAAGAGTCGCTGAAGAAATCAGGAATGCTCAAAAAGAATTTCTTGTGTGTACATCTAGGGATGAGGGTCATCAGAAAGTTAGGCTGATGCCATCTAGAGCCAAGGTTGGAAGCCAATAGTGGCCACTTCATGGTTTGGACAATCCAAAATAATCTCTTGCCCATATAACCTAATGTCATTCCACATTGCATTTTCCTATGTCTATTTATTATTGGTATTGTCTATCTATTTATTTATTTTCTGTGGCTGACACTTCTTTACTAGCCCCATTCTCAATCAAGTATCAAAATTCTTATAGGGCAGTGAGTATGATTGAGCCATTTGAGGAATTTCAAAATGTGTAATTACAGTACAATACCAACAGTATTTGTGGGATACCTGACATTCAAAATTCCTGCTCCAAATAAGGATTTATTTCTCAATTAGAAATGGAGTTGGGGCACTATTGAACTATTATATTAATACAAATTCAATGAAAATACTTTCATATCATTGCTTTTTGAAACTGAATGGTCAGTAAGCATATTCAAGTTCCTTACCTGGCAAGGTATTTCTGCCATCAGGGTCGAAAAACAGTATGGGACTAGAGAAAACCACCGGTTGAAGTGTTCTTGTGACAAGACTTTCATCTCTAGAGGAACTATGAAAAAAGAGGATTTGATTACTACTCATGGACACAGTCATGGAGAATATCGGTCATGTAGTTTATCTTCAATTAAACACTATTTTGGTATCTCAGTTAATTTCAAAATTGGAAGGGCCTGGTGTGGTGAAAATTTAACTTTTACCCACTTTTTCTGGCTCCCATGTTTACCTGTCAACAGAATGTTTTCTCCCTTATGGTTTACATGCAAGAAACTTCATGTTATTCCTTTAATTTGTTGGCAAGAGTGCAATCAGTTATCAAAAATTAAGCCTAGTCAAACTTACCTTTTGGTACTAAAACTGGAAATCATCTCATACAAGAAGCGTAACTTTCTTTGAAGGTTTGGTATCTCTATTTCTAAAAGCTGATTGAAAGTCCTTAAATTTGGCCTATCATATTTAGGGAAAGGATTGTCCCCTGTCATAAATGTTAAGTATTACCGCCCACCTGAATCCATCCTCATTTCCACCTTTCATTTCATTTCAAGCATTTAGTAGGAGATGGAAGAGTTCACCCAATATTATTTATTTACAGCTTGGAATGCCACGAAGCCCAAAAAAGGGCAATGCCTCAATAATTGTGCATCATTTCATTATGCAATAAACCGCATTGGGTATTTATGAAGGTTTGTATTTTACTGTCTACAAATGTACCTGTTACTAGACTTTATTATTTTTTAAGTTGCTTTAAATTTTTAAAAAACCTGGTGAATGTTCATATATAATTCACTGTTGTACGAACAAGCTAAAAGCATATCAGTGTGAAATCACAAGATCTTCATTGTGTACAAATTTGGTTGGCTGAATTTGCATGTGGCGAGAAGCTGTCATAAGCCAGGCGGAATTCAGTATTACCCTTGTTGTAATATGTACCTTTAATAAATATAATAATTTTGTAAAGAAACAAACTGGTAAATGTCTCAATGCAACAATGTCAGAGTGTCAAAATCGTTCACCTTGATCAGGATTTGAATCTGGATCCCTCGATATCCGAGTTCAAAACATATAGCGGATGACTCCGTTTAATGTTACTACTGCGGCATCTTGTGCAGTTTCTTGGAATCTGTTGAATATATATATTATTTTCAAAAATATGTATCCTATTGAAGCATTAGATGCTGCCATGCGTCCGTCTAATTTTGTGCACTATTGGTATCACTCCCAGAAGAGGGGAAACTCGAAAAAAGCATGAAATAGGGTATTGAGATGAAAGCAACAATTATGAATTTGTTCAATTTCCTTACAGGAGGTGTCATTTGTTAATAAAAATTTACTTTCGATAGAATCTTGATTTTTTTATAGTAAATCTGATAATTTTTGAATGAATAACTGTCCTAGTTAATTTTATTTTATATCCATTGGTTTGGGTCAGTGGAGGAAGTATCATATTGATTTTAAAAAAGCAAACAACAGAACTTGATGAAATTTCAGCTGCGATGGGATAATTCATACTGTACTGGATTAATATCCCTGCATTTCTGCAGCAAAAATCCAAATACAGCATCGCAGTTGTGTGCGGGAAGTATTTTCAAGGGAAGTCATTCATATTGATCCCAGGAAGAGACAAGGGACATTCCGGAAACATGTAGCATGAACAGAATTGGCCAGTATTAAATGGGTGCTGATTGTCTGAACTAAATGCGTAAAGCAGATTTATCTGTTAGGTATACTAGATAAAAGAGCCTATTCCGTCAAAAAATGCTAAAATCACATTTGTGTAATTTACACCAAAGAAATAAGTTTTTGCATTAATACTTTCTACAAATGTTATCATTATATGCTGCATATATTGAAGTACTTAGTTTTATGACTCACAACGTAGCCGGAATATTGGCGAGCCTATTACCTTCATAATATTGAGACTGAGAATGCATTGTATTGCTTCAGTTTTCCAGGGTAACGAATTTTTAGCATGGTGCCATTGTAATTCTAATACACATACTAAAATGTAGCATTGGCACTATGCCTTTTTGGGCTTGATAGCTTTTAAGCTGCCAAAAGTTTATGAATACTTTTTATTGTATCAAAAAATTGATTATGATGAATTTGAATTTTTAAAAATTTGAATGGGATGGATGGGTGTCTGTTTTGTCATGATTCTGGTCAGCGTATGCAGAGGAGTTATGCCAGATCAGTGATCGTGGTTGTAATTGCTGATTCAGACCAATGTTTTAAGAATCGGAGGACCTCGCTCTCCCCTTGTCTTTATATCGGCTCCTCCGTTTTAAGGGCCTTGGTTAGTTCACCTGCGGAAGAGCACTGACCCTGAGCTCGTGTTTCTCTCCTTGTGCTCTTTTATATTTGTTTGAAATCTTTTGATTTACCTGTGTACATAGTTAATGAAATAGAAATGCTCTTGAATGAAATTACAACAATAAATCAAGAAAGGTTATTCGTTGAAAAGAAAATTCGAAGATGATGGAAGTATATACAACAATGTGATAGAAGAATAATAATTTGCTGGCACTACTTGTCAGCGGAAAAAAATCAAAAATACGTAACACGCAAAAATTCACAATACTTTTTGAGCAGACCTCGTTTGTTGGAGTGCGAATAATTTGCGAGACCTCGGTGCTGAAACATGCGGATCTGAATTCAATTAGTAATTTCAATCTTGAATTGGATCGTGTTTCTTCAAATGATTCCCAACCCCAACTCCATGAGCATTTTGGTGACGCTTCTCATTTTATCGTAAGAATTTTTAACAAAACGGGCTGCCCGGCGTTGAACCTTTTCTATTTCCCGTATGAGGCCTTTTTCACTCGGATCCCACACGCTACATGCGTATTCTAAATGAGGCCTTAAAAGAGAGTGGTAACAGTGTTCCTTGACCTTCGAGTCACTTTTGCGAACAATGCATCTAATAAATCCCAATTTTTTATATGCTTGACCAGAGAATGTATCTCCGAGGTGTTTTACTGTACCAACTACTGCTAGGTCAACTCCAGCTAATTTGTAAGCAAATCCCATTGATCTTTTAAAGAAATTTACCACCGAACATTTATTTTAATTTAATGACAATTCCCATTTGGAACACCATTTAGTAATTTTTGGTGTTGGAAGGGGAGGAAGATGTTGACAATGGGAAGTAGGAAGGAGCGGACGAGGGAGAGGGGGAAGGGGCAAGGACGTTGTGGTGAGCGGGACAATGAAGGTGGAGGAAACACCTCCACCTTCAATGATGGCAGGGATTGGCAGCCACGACCAATTAACCACCCCTTTCGTCCTTTCATCCTCCGGGAGCTCCGGCTGCTTATCGCCTTCGCCAAATTGTTTGTCAGTTTTTATTCTTTCAATACTCGTGATGTTACTGAAACATAGTTTTGTTTTTGGCATTGAATTTCCTAATCTTTGGGTTATATTGTCCTCTCTTACAGCTGTGGAGTATCCTATAACCATTCTCCTAAACGGTCCACTGTTTCTTCATAAGCAATTTTAGCAACTGATCTTTTAATGCCTTATCGCCATTTCCCAGATTAAATATTTTTCAATCTTCGTGGAGGCCTTCCAAAATAAGGTTGCCTCGTGAGGGTATGATTCCTGCAGATCTAACTTGAAGGAATTCCATATTTTGCATGACCTCAGTTTTCTTTTAATTATAACAATGAGAACCTACGGTATGCTAAATATCTAGCGCTGATTGTGTCTTCTTGTGATCTTCTACTCCTATCGTCTGCTGTTACTCTTCAGTATTGTTTTTCAAGAGACAACCTCGCCTGCTGCTTCTTTCCTGGCATTCTCAGCAACCATCACCCATAGAAATCGCATTTACACCTTGGGAAAACTCCGATTCTCCTTCGGCTTCGTTGAAATAGGTCTCATGACTTCTTTAGGCAGTGGGACATCATGAAAAAGACTTAGGGAGTGGGAATAAGCTACCAGCTTTACTATTGCGAAAATGTGCCCTTTATTTTTCGTGAATAACTTTTATACTTGATCATTTGGATCAAGTATAGTCAAGACTATTACCTATTTCGGAAATGCACGGAAGAATTGTGCAGGGCAATGGATCTTTCAAAAAGAGACAAGTAAGGTAAGGGAGGAGAAGGCAAAGCGTAAGGAAATGAATACAAACGATGAAATGTTAAGAAAGGTGGGGAAGAGGATTGATTAATGGGAGCCATCCAAAGGAGGTAAAGCGTTTTGATGGGTGAGGGTCTGCAGCAGACTTGGATTAAGGGAAGAACATTTGACTAGCTAGGCTGAGAGAGAAGTGGACAGGCATACTGGACGGAATGAGGGGAGGCAACATGTATGCGGAATTGTAATAAGGTTAATTGGCATTTGAGGCCTTAGGATGGGTCTTGTAAGGTTAGGCTAAGAAATGTAGTGGTTTGTTCTAGCTTAAACGGTAGTATAAGTAGTAGGAAAGGGGTTTTACTGGCGCATTAAAACCGGAAGTGCGCGCGGCGGCCATCTTGGAAAAGCGCCGGTGCTGCCGCCTATATTGAGTTTGAAAACAAAAGCGCAACGTAAAAGCAGCGCTGGAATTCCTATGCGGTTTCCGGGCACGTGCGAGTTGTGGGGACGAAGTCGTTTGCGGCAGCGTTGGGCTTCGGCTCGAGCCGAGCCCCGGCCCCCCTCCCCCTTATCGTGGTCTTCGTAACCGCAGTTGCCGGAAACTCTTCTGAGATGCATACTTTTCAGAATGCTAAAATTTTATCATTGCTATTATATTAGTATTATTATAAGGGAAATAATTTTACAACGGAAGTTGAAGGAAAATGAATTAGGAAAAAGAACAATTTTTTACAACCCATTTATTCTATATAAATAATAAAAAAATACACATTACAATAGGAATATGATCAATTATAACAACAGCTATAACATTACAATTGGAATTCAAAGCAGCATAATTAAATAAATTTTAATATTGAATTAAATTTATCATGATACACATTATTATGTATCCAAGCTTTTAATTTTGAACAATTTTTCAAAGCACATACTAATTTCTCCGTTTTGTGAAAATCGCATTTTGTTGAAGCGTGAGGGAGGGAGCTCAATTTCGGGACATTGAAATATTTTGCCAGTTCTATTCCCGGTTAAAACACTCTGCATTTCAGCATTCTTTCTCCTAAACAGGAAGCACTTCATCCATCCGCTAAAGAAAGCGAATGCCACTGTCTCCGCCGAAATGTCACAAATCGGTATTGCCTCGGGCCATCGGGTGAAACGGTCCACGCACGTAAGGCAATATCGAAATCCACGTGAACTTGGGAGAGGTCCGACCAAATCGATGTGAACGTGCTCGAATCTCCGTTCTGGAGACGGAAAATTGCTCTCAGGGGAGGCAACATGACGAGTCACTTTTGCCTGTTGGCACGGGATGCACGCGCGTGCCTATTCGCGGCAGTCTTTCCTAATAGAAGGCCTCACGAAACCCGCTGTCACGAGTTTTATCGTCGCTTTCGCTCCGGGATGCGCCAGGTTATGAAGCGAATCAAACGCCTGACACCGGAATGTGGGAGTGACGTATGGGCGAGCACAAGGGGTGGAAGTGTCACAAAACAAGTGCACAGCACAACCGGGAACAGGAAGTCTTTTGAGCTTTAGAGAAGACTCTTCGTTCTTAAGCAGCGCAGCAAGTTCAGCGTCTGCCTCCTGTGCACGGCCTAACTCCTCAAAATCTACCGCGGAGGACAAGGAATCGATGCGCGATAGAGCGTCCGCCACGACATTATCCGCGCCGGCTACGTGACGAATGTCTGTCGAGTATTGGCCGATCAGGTCGAGGTAGAGGAATCGACGGGGCGAACATTCGTCAGGTTTTTTCTGGAACGCGTACACTATCGGCTTGTTGTCTGTAAAATTTGTAAAATTCCGACCCTCCACCATGTGGCGAAAATACCGGACCGCCCGATAAATCGCCAGGAGCCCCCTGTCATAAGGGCTATAGTTTCACTCGGCCGAGCTTAGTTTTTTGGAGAGGAAACCAAGCGGTTGCCAACCCGCCTCAGTGCGCTGCTGGAGCACAGCTCCCAGGGTGAAGTCTGAGGCGTCGGTAACCAGGCCGAGGGGAAGGGAGGGGGCCGGATGGGCGAGAAGCACAAAATTAGAAAGAGCGTCTTTGCAGCGCTGAAAAGAAAGGCGCAATTCGGGCGTCCAATCCACTTTGTCGCGACCGTGTACACCAACGCGTAGCACTTCACTGAGGGGGGCCTGTAAGTCGGCGGCATGGGGAAGGAATCTTCTATAAAAATTCAGCATCCCCAAGAATTTGCGGAGCTGTTTCACCGTCACAGGGAGTGGGAAGTCGGCGATAACCCTCACTTTGTCACCTAAGGGCGTTGTACCCTCTACACTTTCACTATATCCTAAAAACTTGACATTGGGAACACCAAAAATACACTTTACAGGATAAATGAGCACACCGTACGATTTTAATCTGCCAAAAAGCTCACGCAGGTAATGCTCATGTTCGCCCTCATTTTGGGAGGCGACCAAAATATCATCTAAATAAACGTAGCAGAAGGAGAGCCTCTGAGTGCCTCGTCGAGGAAACGTTGAAAAGTCTATGCGGCGTTTCGCAGTCCATATTACATAAAAGGAAATTCAAACAACCCGAAGGGGGTCGTGATTGCAGCCTTCGGTATATCTTCCGGGTTCACAGGTATTTGGTTATATGCCCTCACGAGGTCAATGGTGGAGAAAACACGAGCACTATTGAGGGATGCAGCGAAGTCCTCGATATGGGGGACAGGATAGCGATCGGGGATGGTCCTAGCGTTTAACGCGCGATAATATCCACAGGGGCGCCACTCGTCTCCTTTCTTGAGCACAAGGTGGAGGGCGGAGGACCAACAGCTATCCGAGCGGCGGGCTGTCCCTAATCGCACCATTAATTCAAATTCCCGTTTGGCTGCGGCAAGTTTGTCGGGAGCAAGCCTACGTGGTTTATATGACACCGGCTGACCTGCGGTCGTGCTAATGAAATGCACTGTGGAGTGGGATGCATGACGGGTGTCCCTGCTGGACGCGTTATTTTGGAAAAGTGCGAGAGAAGAACGTGAAAACGGGTTTCTCCGACTACCGCCTTTATCTGCGTTGCCGGGAGGCGTAAAATATTTCCGGCGACGGAAATTGTCGTCGAACTGTCTGTAAGACGAGAATTCTTAACGTCCACCAAAAGACTGAAATGCGTTAAAAAGTCCACTCCGATAATAGGCTGTGCAACGTCTGCCACAACAAACCTCCACGTGAAGTCGCGGCGCAGACCGAAATTTAGGTTTAATACTTCCCAACCGTACGTATTTATTACGGAAATGTTGGCAGCAAAAAGTTGGTTTTCTGTCTTCTGTCTAGGACTTTTGACGAGCGATAGGGGAAACAGAAAGATCAGCACCAGTGTCAACAAGAAACTACCTTTGTGGTCGTGTCCGTAACGAAGAGGCGGCTTGCCGTACGGCTAAGGTCGGCGGCCGCGTCTACCAAGCGCCCGTGGTGTTTTCCGGCACCTGGAATGAGCACGGCTGGGTGCAGTGCCGCGCGTCGGCACCAAACTTCCGGTGATACCAGCAGAGTTTTGGCGTCGTACGGCGTCCTGATGGCCCGTCTTCAGGGCCACGAGATTGGCTGCGAGAACGGGAATTGCCTCGGAAATGGGAACGGGAGCGTTCCTCTCGAGGGTGCCGCGCCACCGAAAGAGCCGCGACTTGCCGGGTGAGGTCGTCCATTCGGCTCAGGAGGAAGGCCAACATGCCCGAGGATCCACCGGAACAAGATGGCGGGTCGGAAATCACTTCGCTTACCTGAGCGTGGGTAGGGGCGGGTCCTCGTTCCCGGGGTATCACCTCACTGATTCTGTCGGCGAAGGAACCCACGGCGTCTAGGTCGACGCCATCTTGAGCCGCTAAGATGGCGTGGAGAGGCGTGGGCAGCCAGGTCAGCCACAGCGACCGCATGAACTCGTCAGGCACCGACGAGCCTGCCATAACCTTAAGATGGCGGAGAAACTGGGATGGCTTCCTGTCGGCTATCTCCACTCGCTCAAGGAGTCGCCTGATTTTCTGCTCCTGAGACGCAGACAATCGGCGAATAAGGTCCTCCTTGATCTTAATGTACTTGTTGTCACCGGGGGGGTTGGAAATAACGTCCTTAACCTCTTGCGCGAATCGAAGCTCTAAATTGCTCACCACCGTATTGAATTTGTTTGCGTCCTCGCTGATACCTGCGAGGAAAAATTGCCCTTCTAGTTGTGCAAACCATAATGCCGGCTCTTCCGGCCAAAAAGGAGGCAGGCGAAGCATGACTCGGTCCGTCGACATCTCTGGCGTTTAGACAAAAAATAAACGGGGAAAAACAGATAAACAAAACGAATGAACTATTGGAAAAACTGGAGCCAATAATCACATAGCGAGGCAGATGTACACGGATATTCGGGCTCGACCAAAACGGCGTGGTCAGAGAATGGCTAAGCACGTAGGCGAAATGAATCACGTCGGGGTCACCACTATTGAATAAGGAATCGCGGTGGAAATGATGACACTTCCTAACAATTAACAATGTTTATTGTGTTCAGCAAATTACAGCCTTGATGAGGCGATCCAACAGTAAATATTCAGTAAATATTCGCCCGTGTGGTGGCGAAGCCAGAAACGAGCTGTTCACCAGGAAGCAGCGTCCTTTGATTGACCACGATGGCGGCGCGCGTGACAGTCCAGAGCCAGTCAGAGAGAAAGTGACCGAGAGTGGCTCTGGCGGCGTGGATGCGCCCTGGCGGCGGACCCTGGTGGCGAACTCCGGAACCCAAAACACTTGCCCGCAAAGGCGCGTTCGCAATGGCGCTCAATGACAATTCAGGGGTCGAGCCGCCACAAACATCTATTGCTCGAAGGCCGCTCATAGTTCTCTTCGAGAGATATCATTTTAGCCTCCACTCTGATTTTCGGTCAGTCTTAAGGGTTCCCATAGATTCAAGTTCGATTCAATTTACATTAAAATTGAATTGATGCGATTATTTTCAGTGTTAAACACAAATTGAGATGCTAAAATATTGTCTGTACTTCGTTCCACTGTTAAAATTGGAGGACTTTGGAAATTTGTGTCCCCACATGTTAATTCTCAATATGAAGATTGTGTGTTGCCAAAAGTAACATGGTGTTACATAACATGTAATTATTTTGTAAATAAGAAAAACTTTGGAATAGAATGATGATATTAAAAAAGTATAAATAAATATTTTATTTTGTTCTAGCAATTAAAACGGCTTCTCTGCCATTATCTTAATCACGCCATTCATTTAATTATCAGATAACTACGCTCCCTTTTAGCAAAACAATGGATCAAATATTTATCACAAATAACTGTTCGCAACGGTTTTGTATTTTATTAGTTTAACTTTGTTAAAAGGTTTGTGAAACCTTTGAGCCGGAGATTAAGAATTATGTAATGCAAACATGTAGGTGACCGCCCGCTAAATTGCGGAACTTAAGATATACATGAACTTAGAGAAGACCATAAAGTTATTCCTAGTGAAAGAAACAACCAATCGTCCTTTTAAATAATTAAATCATTAACATCTTTCATTCTGTTGAAATGTTTACCTGTTCCAAAATTTTTCCCCTAACTACGATTAAAGGGATAGATCATCAGGGAACACTTATGTACAATAAATTGCCTGCTTATATTAAAAATATCAAAAGTTCCTTTAAATTCAAGTGTGCCGTGAAAAAACTACTTTCATGTAAATTATTCAATAGTGTAAATGATTTTCTAAAGCATACCATTTTAAATGTATAATTGGAATGTGTTAATCCCAAAAAATTGTAAATTGTATGTATTTGTATTGTCGTGTCCCCTCGAGGACAGCGCGACAAGGGACGTCTCAGAAAAGGATCTTGACTAACGCTGAGGAATTTCCGGACGACGAAGGTGGTCCAATTGGCGAGTTGGTACGGTGAAATAAAAGAGACGGGGTCTTTCGCTAGGAGTTTGTATTTAAACAAGAGCGACTCCGGCACGAGTATCTCGTCCTGCGGCGAACCCCGGGTCAATCGACGAGTCTCTGCTTCCACGGCTCTCGGCTCCCCATCCCGACGTGTACGCGGCCCCTCGACGAAAAGACGCGGAACAAAGGCTCCGCGGGGTTTTTATTTGATCGCGGCATCCGGCCGCGCCCCGGATTCAGCATTCTACTGCGCTTTGTTCCCATATTTAGTCATATTCGCGAGCTGTGGTCGCATGCTTGCCCCCTCCTCCCTCGAGGCGACGCAAGCATCCGGTTGACAGGCAAGCAGTGGAAAAATCCCAATATGTGAATTGCGCAGCAAGCGAATAGACCTCCTCGCGAAAGAGAAACGAACCGGGTCGGAAAAAATAAGCCGGGACATAACATCACCCCCCCCACTCAAAACGTCGGCCTCCGGACGAAGCCTTGAGAGGTATCCGTTGGAGCTTCTCTCATCGTCTAGCCGAAGACGCGAGGTCGCCGCTTTTGCCGGAGAATACAAGGTTCATCACAAATACAATAAGGTTCGAATGCAAGGTTCATCACAAAAATGGTTTCTCATAAGCAAGCAAAAATGAATAAATCACATGAATCAAAGAAATAGGCCATCACAAAACAACAAAACCCTAAGTTCATATCTAACAGAATCAAGAACATTGACAAAACAAATGAAATAAAGGAGCACTCTTAATCTAGGAAACATTAACACAAAAACATTGAAAACAATTCGATACAGAATGCTGAAACTACAGAGTTCACTTAAATCATACACGTGTCCTTCACCTACTGAAAATTCCATTAACCCTCAAAAGCACTAGTAAAAATCATCTGAAAACACCATTATGTGTCTTTTCTTGTGTTTATTGGTTGCATCGCCAAATATTGATCTTCAACAAGGTCGTCACTACCGTCCACACTTTCATACAGGGTGGGCAATGCCACTTTGGGGATTCGGGAAGTAGGTGGTGGGATGGGTGCCCTAGTCTCAGGTGGTCTTCGAAATTGCACTGTCGGGACAGTCTCCGACCTGCGGCTGAGTACTGTACGCTTCCAGGGTGGTTCAACTGTCTGGAAGTAACTGTCCTTTATACACCAAACACACTTGGTGACGATGGTATCAGGTGATCTCCCACACGCTCTTGGGCAGAATGCCGTCATCTCCTTAGCCGTGGCCCCCTTGACCATTGCCTCGGCACACTTGATGGCCCCCAGCGAGTCTCCAAGCGGGTCCGCCAGCATGCATAGCTCGTCGGTGTAGATGTTGCAAGCTAGGACTTTGAGACTCGTACCTCCCCTGGTGCGTATGACAGCCAGATGCAGGGGGTTCATTTTCACTAGGCAGGTATCTTCCCCTCGGGCAAAAGGTATAGGTAAAAAGGTTCGTAGGGTCACGGAATGCATTTTCGTGTGAAGGGGGACTAGTAGGATTAGGTATAGGTGTGTTGGAGACAACAAGCAATCCAACAAAGGCAGAATGTAATATCTGGAGAAGTGCCGAATGGCCAAGTCGTAGTCCGTCGCTTCGATGGTCCGGCGAACCACCTGTAATCGCTCCTTCAATATCCGAAGATTGACGAGCTCCAGGGAGAGCCTCCGAGCTTGGCAAGCCCTGAGGACCCCCGTCTGTAAGGGCGATAATGGATTGGAGGTAGGCCAAGAAACCCCAGCCAGATCCTCCAGGTATCCCTCCATGCTCTGGGACTGCCACGCCCTGTGCTGGTAGCGTAAGTAAGTGGCCAAGGTTGTCCATCCTCAGCCTTCCTCAACTTCCTCAGCCTCTGCCTCCGTGACGACCCGCTCCGCGTGCCGCCGCATCGGGAGGACGAAAGAGGATGCAAACGCCCCTCCATCCGATGTCAGTGGTGCCTCCGTCAGTGGATCAGCCCAGTACCTTGGGTTCCAGTTACTTAAGGCCAGGGCCAGGGATGCCTGTATGGCCTATCAGATTTAAGGGTGACTCTCTCTTACACAGCTGGATGCATACAATCCGAAATTTTCCAGCTCCCTCCTTGGGTCAAAAGGAATTTTCCATACACGAGGGTATGACGTTTCATAAACCGTAACATTAGGTAAAGTTCTGAACAGGGCTCCCGCCGTGATATCGACTGGTACTTCCGCCAAGTGCTTCATCCCACAAGCGACCCAAACCAGCATTCCCAATAGACAAATGTGATATTTAATCCCCTTCATTCTTCTCCGAGGTGACTACCGTTTCGAATTCGACTTCCCTTGGTTGACCCCGAGAAAAAGGGGAAGAGATGGTTGATCAGTCCACCCATTCCATCCTCCTCCACAGAGCAATCAATGGGAATCATCACCAATAACCTATGACTATTCTCTACTACATTTTATTAATTATGGCTATTCTCTACTACATTCTATTAATTATGACTATCTTCTACTACATTTTGTTAACTAAACATAACAAAGGTTCATATGCAATCCTCCCGGATTGCCCATTCGTTTCCCTCCTTAAACCTAGGCCTTATGCTTACGTCCCTAATTCTTATTTGCATATTTTACCATGGTTAACCAGTTACTTAAGTGCACTAATAATTCTCTTACAATCCCTTTGGATCCCAATTGTGAGGAATAACTCCTCACGGCCCCCCTCCCTTTCTTTCGAACGGGAGGTGTCTCGGGGCTTATCAGCTGATTTTCGAGCATCTTTCCCTTCGGCCGAAGTGCCAGCGACCCGATAACACCCTGCTCCTCCCCCCCCCCAGTCTCTCATTTCATTCTTCTACGCTGGGTAAGAGAAGACCAGGTGCCCCCGGTAGGCCGTATAGGACCTTGCCCCGCTCTCATTCCAAGTTTATTTAGGCTTTCAATGGCAAGACCCCTCCTTATGTCCCCATACACTTCCTTCAGACACCCCTGCAAGTATTTCTTTTAACTGTCCCATCCGAGGACTGTCTCTCTATACGGGATTCCCCGTCCGTATAGTGTGAACTCTTTCTTTTAACTGTCCCATCCGAGTACTGTCTCTCTATACGGGATTCCCCGTCCGTATAGTGTGAACCCTTTCTTGGCTCCTCTTTTTCTGCCCCCCTTTCTTGCAGTTAAAAACATAACAAAGATGTTTTTACCATCTGAAGGAGAAAAAACAGAATCAAAATATCTTCACAACACTCACCTTTCCCATGTTCCTCGTGCTCCTCGCGGTAAATAACTCCGTACCGTTTTCCGACTTTACAAGGTAGACCAAATGCTTCTCCAGGTTTTGGACTTTATATAGAAGGTATACACATGCCACAGTGAGTAAAATACTCCAGGTCAGTCCAACTCCTCCTAAGGCTGTTCCCCGTGCATCTGGAGAGGTATCTGTTGCGTCCGCGAATTCTACTGACCAATTCGGCCTGGTCAACTTTAAATGAGGTAGTTTTAAGGTCCGGCCCACTTTGTTCTAAAAAATCGTGGGACGGACGCCTCATAGGCCAAAACCTTTTGTAAGGGGTTCCAGTACGCCCCCGCACTAATTTTTTTTTGGGGATTCCTTTCGATTCCGTCACTTGGAAGTTCGTCAAGACTGTACATAGAATTAAAACTTTACTTAAAATTCGAGCGTAACGAAAATGGACGCAACAGGTCCTCCCAGGTTGGTTGGGTATTAATGCCATACTCTTAATTTTCTTTCCCCCAGCTGTTTTTCTCTGTAATAAAAGCGACACATTAGTACAAGCACAAACCTTTATTCATCAGTCCTTTGATAATATTTGCTCATGCGAGCGACATACACCACATCTATTTTCCCTTTTCCCTTCTCTATCTTGTAGTTTACCGGTCCTGCCTGCTTAATGACTTTGTACGGCCCGTGAAATTGTGGTAACAACTTAGCACTTTTCCCGACTTTCCTCGTCGGCGTATACAATCTCACCAGATCACCTGGTTGAAAGGTCACATCCCTCCGTGACTCATCGTATGGCTTAGCTTCCTTTGTCTGCCTCTTCCCTAATCTCTCTAGCGCGACTCTCTGCGCCTCATCTAGCCGCTCTCTCTCCTTACTCCAGGGCTACTCGTCCTCCGATGTCACCATAACTTCGGCAGGTAGTTTCGCCTCCCTTCCGTGTACCAGGAATTATGGCGTCTCTCCTAGGGTCCCTTGTTTCGTTGTGTTATACGCAAACGTTACCTGGGGTAAAAACACGTCCCAGTCCTTTTGCTGATCGCCTGTGAGGGCACTTAGCATCTCCGCGAGGATCTTCTCGAATGGCCTTCCGGCCTGAATTCGGCCCCTTTCGCGATTGGCAGTCTGGGCACCCCCTCACATACTTGAGGATGTCGGACTTCATTCCCACCCAATAGTAACGGATTTTGATTTTATCATAAGTCCGACTAAATCCTAAGTGACCTGACAAAGGATCGTCATGGTGCGAGTACATAATTTCTCTTTGCAATGTCTTTGGGATTACCGTAAGGTACTGATTTCCCCTCAAACCCGCATTTTTTCGTAGAAGTAACCCGTCTTTAATTAGGTAGTTCGCAACTTGCTTTGTGATACGCCCGTCTCCCACCTCAGGATTCTCAAGAGCCCTTAAGATGGGTTGCAAGTCAGGGTCGTCCTTTTGCGCAGTCGCGACTTCCCCGCTAGCTATCGCTAGCAGCGGTATCTCCTCTATTTCGTTTACTTCTTCGGGCGTGGGATCGGATGTAGGGTACCTTGAAAGGCAATCTGCATCGCTATGTAAACGACCAGACTTGTGTCGAACCTCATAATCGTAATCCATTAACCGTAAGCTCCACCGGGCCAATCTGCTTGCGGGGTCCTTTGCAGTTTTTAACCAGCATAAACTGTGGTGATCTGTCACGATAGCTACCTTCTTTCCCCAAATATATGGCCTAAAGTGATTCAAGGCCCATATCACAGCAAGACACTCTCTTTCTGTTATGGTAAAATTTTGTTCTGCCTTTGACAATGTTCGCGAGGCGTAGGCTACTGGACGATTTTGGGATTTGGCAAATGATTTCGGGCCAAATGCCCAGGAGTAAATTATACACCTTAAACCGGTCGAGACCGTGGTCCTCCCGTAAATCTGGCAAAGTCTGGCAAAGGGGCCACTTTGCAGGATTCAGTCGGAGAAATGGCAGGAGAGGCGAAAAGTTAATTCAATAATAAAAAAAATGAAAAAGAAGACAGCGTCACCACCGATGCCTACTCCGTAAAAATGTATCAACAACTATGTATTAATCAATTAACCCCCTTTTGCTAGGAAGATCGGCCTTACTGCCGATTCCTCTCTAGTCCAATCCCGCACAAAGAAGAAGAAGAAGAGAAAAAAAAGAACGGAAGAATACTTACCGTACCACGACCACGCCTTTGGCCGAGTCCTTCTGCGGATCCTCTTCTGCGCTGTCTTACAAATAATGAACCCGGCGCCTCCACCAAAGTTGTCGTGTCCCCTCGAGGACAGCGCGACAAGGGACGTCTCAGAAAAGGATCTTGACTAACGCTGAGGAATTTCCGGACGACGAAGGTGGTCCAATTGGCGAGTTGGTACGGTGAAATAAAAGAGACGGGGTCTTTCGCTAGGAGTTTGTATTTAAACAAGAGCGACTCCGGCACGAGTATCTCGTCCTGCGGCGAACCCCGGGTCAATCGACGAGTCTCTGCTTCCACGGCTCTCGGCTCCCCATCCCGACGTGTACGCGGCCCCTCGACGAAAAGACGCGGAACAAAGGCTCCGCGGGGTTTTTATTTGATCGCGGCATCCGGCCGCGCCCCGGATTCAGCATTCTACTGCGCTTTGTTCCCATATTTAGTCATATTCGCGAGCTGTGGTCGCATGCTTGCCCCCTCCTCCCTCGAGGCGACGCAAGCATCCGGTTGACAGGCAAGCAGTGGAAAAATCCCAATATGTGAATTGCGCAGCAAGCGAATAGACCTCCTCGCGAAAGAGAAACGAACCGGGTCGGAAAAAATAAGCCGGGACATAACAGTATTTTTCATATTGTTTTGATATTTAGCATGTTTTTTATTGATATGAAGTGTAAAACATGTATTGACAAAGCCATGCATAATTCTATGCTTATGGTGAATGTATAAATTGAATTTAATTGAACTCTTTCGCAATTTCAAGCCAAATTCCCAATCCCTAAGGTTGGCAGAAGGCGGATTCAACAACGCAAGGGATCCATTTGAACGATTTAAAATTTTCTTTGAGGTAAAGTAGACTATGGGATAAAATACAGTGATGATAAAGCAATTGATCATCTTTACTTTCATAGCTAAATTGATAAATCAGAAACACAATATATCCTTCCAATTGTAAGGTGCCAAGGTTAAGCGGCCAAGATCACAATTTAAAAACTTGGCCCTTTTGTCGCAAAAACAGGGTAAATGATTTTTAGGCACGTAGGCCTCGAATTAAACTTAGAATAATATCTTAGATAAATAATGAGATAAACAGCCCGCATAGAGCGTTGCCTGGAATGAGCATGGTTAACACCCACCGGGAAAAAACAAAAAGCCAGAAATTTCAATGGCTACCGAGAAAAAATCGAGAATAAATTGTCGCGAGGAAAAATTTAGCCGCATAATTTTTTGTGAATGTCAATTGCCCGTAATCGATATGATTTGGCACATTGACGTGAGTGTTTCTAAGTGGGCAGGTCAACCGCGGGGGGAGGGGTGCGGGCGAATGTGCATCGGTCACTATTACCCAGCCGCTTACCGTGTGCTCATCCGACCAACTTCATGTATCTTACGGACAACCTCGTCATACTTCCCTATTGTTATTAATTAAAATCTCCGAATCAAACTCGGCATAAACGAATACGGTCACGGCGTTTTGTATGGGGTTCTTCAATTTGGTTTGCAAGCGTATATTCCCCGTACGAGTTGGGGAAATGTTAGTCTCGTGCCCCGAACCGTCGCGAGTGAGATTCCACGCCATAATGAAATACCCATGCTCGAACATCTCCTTGGTTACTTGGTTTCCGCCGTCACTATGATGAAGCCTCAGGGCTCGGTACAGCTGCCGGTATGCACCGGTACAAAACTTTTTGGAAGTGGTATCAAAATCAGTTTCGTACCCTCCGCAAGGATATTCTTGATCGTCCACAAAGACCGAGCAGGCATACATGCTATAATGATGAAAGTTGAAAGGATTTTTATTCCTTTTACCGAGAATTGAATTGCTATCTAACAGAACGGCGCCTAGCGTGTTTGGAATTCTTCCTAATTAGGTTATCATTGCTAACCATGCTGCTATTTGCTGGGATGGTAAATGTTTTAATTTCAACTCGCTTATAGTGTAACGTTATCGGCATTCCACTGGATAAAACAGTAGCGTGAGCCACGAGAAGGGAAGGATCTAGATCGTAATGCGTGGCATATAGTGTAGCTTCTTCAATTTTCAAAATGGAATCTCCGCCCTCTTTTTCCATCAAAAAGAAATCAGGCTTTGCGAATGATAAATCTATATCAACGTCTACATTATTGATCAACAATCTGTCTTGATGCAGCACATCCACGTGGAGTGTCCCTTCTAATTCTAGAAGGGTACTATCTTTCAACCAAGTTTGACGTTTTACGAAACCTCTGTTCGGTAATTCAAATTTGTCCAAATCGTCAGCTTCATCGAGTGCCCACCCATCGCAAATCATGTGCGAACGAGCAGCGTCTTCGTCGCAGTTCAGGAGCTTTTCCAAGTAACTTTTGTATCCATAGTATTCCGAGGTGGTCACCCTTTTCCCGTTTAAGGACTTGTTGCAATTTTCGAACATGAAATGCAAGATGTTGTTTACGACCTCAGGTTGATTTGGGTCAACACTCGCGTAAGACTTTTCATCAGTTTCAACTAGTCTTAATTTAACATTGAGACATATGCTGCTTAGATCGAGATACCTATCTCCATTGCCTTTGATTGAAAATTTCAATTCCGAATATGTATCAATTGCGTAATTGGTTTGTACGCTACCGTCCTGTGGCCGAGAATGCTGGTTTGTATAGAAAGCTGTTTGAACAGGTCCAAAAACGAAGGAATGACTTGCTCCATTTCGTTTGATGAAGTCCACACTCAAGCTCTAGAAAGATTGTTTATCTTTTATCTTTTGCGTTAAATTGCGGTGTTATGAGAAAATGTCCCTTCCACCACCACCACGTTGCTTCCCTTTCCTCTTTTTCTTCTTCGTAACGACATTCTTTTTCTTGCGGTGTACCTTTTTCTTACGGTTCAACTTTGTTTTCCTATTAACTTTTCTTCTTTTTCTCGTGGGAGGTGAGGATATGTCATTCATATTGATGACAGCGTCGGCAGGTATCCTCAAATTATTTGAAGCAATGCGCGGTCGCTTTGCAATACGCAAGCCTGCACCCGCCATTCGTTCCATCTTTGCTTCGGCTCTCCTCTTAAGGCTGCTTCCTGCCTCTCCTAAACGCGTTCGTAATATTTCCCAACCCGACTTCGAGCCGACGTCCGATAGTGCCCCTACTCCGGCCTTCACCGCTTCCTTGCCGACTGCTTCAACCCGGAATTAAAAAATGGTTTGACGTATCTCCACAATCCGCTGAAAAAAGAGCCACGTCCCTTTCCTCTCTCTTTGAAATGGCTCGCACGATAAACGGATCCGACATCGCCGCCTCTTTGACTCCTCGAAACGTAACATCTTATATAGCGATTCGTATCATTCGCCATCTTCATACATACTAATGAAAATTAATGATACCACTTCAATTTAAAATGTAGTATCACCGAAGCCGGATCCAAACCATCAATAAATGGAAATGGTTTACCCATTTTATCTGTGAGAAATATCTCAATGGTATCGAATTCCCTTCGTTCGCTGGGTAAATAATATGGATTTTGAAATATTTGATGTCTTCCGCTCCATGTACTGATAACTCTCATGCATCTCGCCAACTTGTCACCAATATATTGTCGTTTTATCAAATCGGAGTACACGAAGAGGGTCCCGGAATGGCTCACATCTTCAGCGGCCGGTATATGACGAGTGATTCTTCTATAATCTTTTTCTGTCGTCCCTTTTCTATTTATTCTTCTATCTACAATCCCTTTTTTATCTTTATAATTGTGCCAATCAGAAGTAACTTTTTCTCCACTCTCACGCCAGCTTCCTCCTCATTCGCCCCCTTATCACCTTTGCTATTACCAACTGCAACTATAATTCTTCCATAGTCGTTGCCATAGGGGAAATAAGAGTAAAACCGTCAATGGTATTTAGCAATTTCGACGTTGTATTCCGCATGAATATCTGCAGGCACAGAATCTCGCATCGCATCAATAAATAGTTTCAGTGAGCCGTATTTTTCATCCAATTTAAGTACGTGATTCGGGAGGACATCTTCCACGGGTGTTTCATATGCCTCCGGTATCAAAATTTCCACCAACCCCACGGTCCACTCCCCATTTTCGAGTAACATCCGATTAGGGAGCTTCGTACGAAAGTTTGAGATGGTATTACCAAAAAAATAATTACCAGAACTATCGCTGAGAAGCGTTACGTGAAAATTATCCAACATCTTGCAATCTTTTCACGGCAGACGCCGGCACCCAACTATTAAAATCGTTGCCATAACCTCTCCATTTAACGAAAAACCTTTTTCCCTTGCCCCTACGTTTGAGCATGTTATCGATCTGAAATTCGGTGTTATCACTCAACCGTACTCGAACCAACTCCTCTCCGTAAAATGTTCCTTTTATATCTTCTCCGTTTAAATCTTCCAGTTGATAGGTTGGCAACTTCAAACCCTGTACTAACGCCTTAATTCTGAAGATTTCAGTGGAGTAATGGGGGATGTATTTTTGGCGAATGGTGTCCTTTCTTTGCTGAATCGAACGCCCACTTCAAATGCTGCCTTATTGACCATTCTGCTTCTCGAACGTCTTGATTGAGTGAGCTTTTGTACAACCTGAAAAGCATTTGAAACATTAACCTTCGTAGGTGGAATTCCGATACTAGAATGCACTCGATTGTTATAACTTTGGAGCAGTTTCGAGAACACTTTCACGTAATATTATGTGTTGTACTTTGTAAAATATTTGTACGCCGGGTTGGTTGGTAGTATAGAATTTTATTCCTCTTCTTTTGAGATACGACTTAAATTTTTCTTTGGAAAATTCAGTTCCCTTGTCACTTTGCAGTTTCAATGGTTGTCTTTTCTTAAGAATAGCATGAAAAGCGCGGATGACATCTTCAGCCTTCTTGCTCCTCGAAGGTACAGCCTAAGCATATCTAGAAAATAAGTCGATGATCGTCAAGAGATACCGATAGCCATCATTAAACCTCATCAAACATCTCATATCGTTGAGGTCACACTGCCAAGTTTCATCAATGTAAGACACGGCGTAATAATTCTTCTTAAGTAAAAAATCTTCTTTCTCTAGGTTTGTGTAACGAATATGTTTCCTGCGAATCCAGCCATTTTTGAATGTCATTCTTTGAAAATTTTCTTCCGAAAGCCTCCCACAATGCGTTCTTAGTCGAAAAACTGGCCGGATGTGATCGGTCGTAGTAAATTTTATTCAAGGGTGAGAGGTCCAAGCTCGAATCTTGCCTCCTTTTTAAGAGACTTTTCCCTTCCTTTGGCCGTTTGACGGTGGAGTGTTTAGTGGTCTTTTTGTTCGTTTTCGACTTTTTCTTCTTGGTAAAACTCTCTCCTTCTCCTCGTCGTTGACCATTTTCCCCTCTTGCTCTTCTTTTATGGACACGTCCCCCGTTATTTCTCCTTCTCGAATTCGCTGCTCCAAGTCGTCCAGCAGACCCTCCATCCCCTGTATTCCTTTCTCTTGGTTTTCCTCCCATTTCCCAAACTTAGCGTATCCTTGCAATAATTCCTTTCCAGAATTTCCTATGTCAGTCTTTTGCACCGCCTCGTCGGAATGACCAACATCATCAAATATTGACGATGGAATGAACTGCTTATTTTTTTAATACGCTTTCCTAATACGAATTCAATATTCTTCTATAATAAATCCATTTTTGCTGATCGGGGAGGTCTTTTCGATTTAAAATCTCTCTAAGTTTTTCGTCCAGAGCTATTTCATTGTTTTCTCCAGAAATAAAATAATGATCAGGCTCGGACGGCTTAGCAATTTTTCTTCCTTCGACTTGAGTTGATACTTGACGGGGTGTGATAATACATTATATTCGCTACTTTTGGCTACTCCGTCCAAATATGAATCTAATACTTTTCGGTAATAATGCCATTTTTGCGAATCTTTCAAACCAATCCGCTTAAGAATTCATTGCATTTGTTCATCCAACTCTGTCATTTCGTTCTTAATATTCTGTCCCTTTTCATATGTGGCGGTGGTGGTAGAATCCACTAACACGAATTTTTGGAACTCATTATTTTTTTATCAAACTAGCTATTCCGCCGCTGATTAGTGGGAGTATTGCACCAAGAAGAGCTGATAAAAATCCCCCTTGTTGACTAAATAAAACGTGTTTCCTTTTCAGAGGTGCTCTATAGCAACCTATCTCTCTGATTGCTTTTTTGTATCTGAGCAATTTTTTTCAAGTCATCTATGATGTACAAAGATGGTACCTTCTTAGGATTTGCAAAACTTTCGGGAAGACTGAATGTGAACTGAACCTTGGAAGTCTCTATTGCATTAGGTGCACTACCGTAGCTACAGCAACAAATGATCTTTTCTATCTTTCCATCCACCGTTGACGCACCATGAATTTCTAATAAACTTTAAGACTAATCCTTCTTTTCAACTGCTTGAAGGACCGGAAACCTCACACGTAAAAGCATGCTTCCACTTTATCATCATCAACGTTTTCTCGAGGCACGAATAGAAAAATGAACGCTCGTCTCTTGAGTTTCGCTTTTATTTTCATATTTCGAGCATCACGCATTGGAAAACGCTTCGCTCCAGGGTCGCTTTATTTCATAATGCCCCCAAGCTAATGTTATAATTCCGTCTTCGCAAACATACCGTTTATCGTCATTGGAACCCAATGCAGTTTTATTTATTTCTACGGTACTCAGCTTATGCTTCTTCGATCTAATCAGAGACATCGATCTGAATGCTGGAGCATTTTCACGTAAGCAGTTAACATAGCTTTCAAATATGATAGTTTTGCCGATCGTTACTTTTTTACGCCTTTTGCACGCTTAATCACACATCCTCCCTGCACATGGTATGAATTTATTTTGCTTGGTAATCCGTTGAAATGCGTCATTATCTTTCCGTCACACTCGTCCTTTATTTTACCGATTTTATTCTCGTTAGCTTTTGAATAGTAAGGATGGTCGGGAGGATAAATAGATGTATCGTAAAGAGAGCTGTTCCGTTTAATATCCTTGTAAAATTTTATCGGCATTTCCATTATGAAGCTGTCAGTATCCATGTAAAACAAGTTTACATTTTTTCTTTTCCTGTGCTCGTAGAAGAAATCGTACATGAATACTTTTGAAATATCTAAAACTGCTTGCCCAATATAAAGCGGTTTGTTCATATTTATTGATGTTTTTCTCAGGTGAACGGCTACGAGATTTTCCGAAAAGATGGTTCGATCGCGAAACATAAAACTCGAAATCAATTTGTCTAATCGGTTTTCATTGTTGACTAGTTCGATATTTTTTCGTTTTCGTACGTTCTCGCATGTTTTCTCGCTGCTTTTTCATATTTCATTAGTTCCTTTTCAAAATCGAATATTGCTAATTTACGCCTTTCCGTATTGGAGTCAATGTACGGTTTCATCCATAGAGATTTCTCGAATTCGATTATTTTGTGTATTTTGTAACTCGTAAACCGGCAGCTATCGCCTGTTTCAATGCTCGGTAGTGAACAACATAATGCTCCTTATCGTCAAGCGTCGTTAACAATTTTGGGTGTTTACTTCCCGGCGGGGCCTTCTGTTCACACAAAAATGGTAAATCGGAGTGTGAATTGTAAAGTTCAGTTGGATATTTCAGATCGAATTCCAAAAGATAGCCTTTGGGGGAATTGTCGGGGATTCTCGTAACGTCCACCGCCTCCCCCACTTCAACCCATTTGAAGCCTCCGATCGGAATTGATTCCGATAACGAATATCCATATAAATTATTGGCGTCGATATATCCTAGATACTTTGACTCCTTTTCGGGATCAAACTGATTCATATATTCGTTATTAGTTCCGGCATTCCGTTTAATGCATTGATTTATGCCACCTCGAAAACCTTTTCGAACATAAGAATCATATCATAATCGGTTAACAATTGACTCCGGTTTGCCTAAGCATAGCATCGAAAGAAAAGCTCGGCATAGTGCAATACCATGCGGTGTCCAGCCCATAGATCGATAACATAGAATCTCTGAAGTTTTCGAAAATATTAGCTAGTAAAAGAAAATCGGTTTTTAAGTAAAAATCGGAATAGGCTCCCAGGGTATCGCAATCGAATTCGTCCCACACCTTTCGAGCAAATACATAATCGTCTTCGGTAATTGTATGTTCCGTCAGTGTGCTATAAAACCTTTCAAATGGTGGCAAGCATGTTTCATCGAGTTTTTCCCATGAATCTACATTATCATACGGGAAAACACCTTTTCCCGTGACGAATTCTAGTTTATCTCTGAACAGCGTGCAGTTTGCCTAAATTTTTCGGCTGGAAGAATATCGGTCAATTTCGAAAGTGCTGTTCTCATAAATCGAAAGGTGTCAATAAATCGGTATGAGAATCTCGAATCTACGTATTTCGAAAATAAAATGTATTTTTCCTTATTGTTCGGTATGCATGGTTTTTTGGAATCGCCCAAGCCGAGATGCGGCACGATGAGATGCGCGTTATAATTTGAGAGGTTATGACAGAAAATTGGGAGGAATTTTTGTTTCAGATAGTTAACATTGCACGCACAATGGGCTTCACCTCGAAATTTGCCAGAAAGATGATCGTGATCTCTCACACGGTCCGCACCCAACTCGAGGCCGCATAAATGACAAATAGAACATGTGCTGAATTCAATCAACTCGTCTTCGCTCATTTCTTGTAACGGTACTACATTTCGGTATTTGTTTAGAACAAAAAGCGCAATTTCTTTGAGTTTTTCTAGAAAGACCTGGACCACATCTTTCCCGCAGTAAAGAACGGGCTTGAAAAATTCTCCCGTACTGGAAACCACGAGCATGCAAAATGACACCGCTTCGTGATGTTGTTGCATTAGCGTGTACGAATGCTCATTCAACGGCTGACAAGATAAAACGCGCGGTAGCAAACACTCAAAGTCGGCGAAAACAAGGAATGGAACTCGAGTTGTATACAAGTAATTCTTATACTTTAAAAAAGCTTCGTCGTCGGTCGGAAGGATTATTTTCGATGGCGAATTTCGGTTGCAATATTCCTTGTGAGCCTCGAAAGATTTTTTCGATTGACAACGTTTAAAACATCTTTCGCATACATAACAGAAATTCTTATGTTTCGTCACTTGATGATTAATTAACAAATCGGTTAAAGTTCTTAATCCAGCAGAAATGACTTTTTTCGTTTTCGGCCAAAAATAATAAATCTCGATGATCTTCAAGCTCTTGGTCGACTACTTTCATCGGATACATATTTTGTTTTTCATCGAAACCGAAAACATTAACCAAAATATTGTTGGTTTTTTCGAATTTTGTAATTAGTCGGATTTCTACCGGATAGCTAATACATTCCCAATCTAAAACGGTTCTGAATGCTTCGGCATTATATTTCAAAACTCTGCGAATCTCGGCATATGTTCATCGACCAAGCTGCATATTTGTAATAAAACAAGTCGGTATTTTTACGTTAATTACAGCGTCGGTGTTTTTGATTTTTTCCGGCAGTTCAATACCTGTAGACCCCTTCATAGGGATGTATTTATTTATTCGGTGTTCTTACCCTTCAACCATCGATAAAATCCATCCACTCACTCTCGCGCTATGCTCACTTTTTTCTTTTAATAGTTTCGAATACAATTAATCTAATATCTCATCGACATCGTGGGCCGGAAACACTAACGTTCTTAGTTTTGAAGCATTAATCATCGAATTGCTCATCTTTCACAAATCGGAATTATAAATTACATTAATTTTCAGTTGATTACTTCGAAGTTGTTCGGTTATTTTTTCCCTGAGTATGCTTTTGATCGTTCCCAAAAATTTTACAACATCGGATAATTCTTAGAAACCACTCACCCAATATAATTTCAAGTTGGCTCACGGGAGATATAGCAAACAATGAGGTTTTTCCCAACGATTTCACAATTTACAGAAGGGACAGACCAAATAGGTTGGGTGGGGGAGTATTCATTGCAGTAAAGTCACATCTTAGTAGCCAACGATATGCATGCGACGTAGATGACATAGAAAGCGTTTGGTGCAACATTAAGGACTACAACGGCAGAAGCCTATTCGTGTGCTCATTTTATAGAGCCCCAGATTCTAACACAGATGTCCTACACAAGCTCGACGAACAAATAACCACTATCAGCAGCAGACAAAGCAACAGTATTACTATAATCGCCGGTGACACAAATCTACCGTCAATTGACTGGGACAACTACTGCGTAGGAAAATCTGCCAAAAACAGAGATTCATGCCAAGAACTCCTTCATATATTCACATAACACTCCTTAGATCAAAGTGTTAAATCACCAACACGGGGCCAAAGAATACTAGACATCTTTGCGACTTCTATGCCCGAAATCATTACTAATATTGAAATAATAGACGGAATCAGTGACCATAAGGCTATTCTTGTAGAGTTAAAAACTAATTTCGTCAAAATAAACAAAGAAAAGCGTAAAATATACCTATACAACAAGGCAAATTTTAACGGACTAAGGGAATATTTAAAGATAAAAATACCGGAATACAAGACAAAAACAATGACAACAAATACAGAGAACACTAGGAAATATTTCTTAAATATTTTACGCGAAGGAATGAAGACGCACATCCCATCCAAACTCTAATGCGACAGTAAGGGACCTAGATGGTACAACGGGGAAGTCAGAGAGGCATTAAGAGGCAAAGAAAGCTACATTCAAATTTCAAAAAGAGTTTAAAATTTGACGATATAGTTTATATGAATACATCCAAACAGAAACTAAAAAAGTGTCGTAGTCAGACGAAAAGTATTATGCGCAGAGCACTACACTCTTTTAAATCTAAAATGCTGAGCAAATATCTTGAGTAAAATCCAAAGTTATTCCGGTCCAATGTTAGGGAAATACAGGGTAAACGTCCAACTGTTCAGTCTTTGACGACGGAAAATGGAGAAATCATTACAGATAGCGTGAAAGAGGCAAATATTTTAAACCATTTTTTCCAGAGCGTCTACAATAAAAACACAAACGCACCAAACGATCCTCCACACCCACCCGGGGTACACGTGAGCGATCTTACACTGACCAAGAAGGGAATAGTACATCTGCTCCGTAGTATCAAAGCACACAAGGCACCTAGTCCGGAAGAAATACCTGCTAGAATATTAAAGGAATTAGCTGAGGACATTGCCCCGTTTTTACATATTGTCTTTCAAAAATCAATGGGAGAAGGCTCAGTACCTCGCCACTGGAAGCTAGTCCATATAGCCCCAGGAGTAGTAGTAGTATTTAGGGGAGGCGACGGACAGCTGAGGTCATTGGCGCCATTAGGGATGGACAGGAAAGTATGAAGGGTGGAGAGAAACCCGGCGTCGGCATAAGTCTACTCTAATGATGAAAGGCGCCAAGGGGTCCGAAGTTTAAAGTCCCATCCGACGGACGGCGTACTCACTCAAAGTGCCCTCCCAAAGTACCTCAAAAAGGTATCGAGATACCACTGAAAAGTATTCAACACCGCCGGCATTTGAACTCGGGCCCTCTGGGTGGGAAGCCAGTACAATAGCTACCGCACCATCTCGATTCCCCTTAAATCTCCCATCTATAAAGGCGGCGATAGGGATAAACCAACCAATTACCGATCCATTTCCTTGACATCGATCTTTTGTAAAATGTTGGAACACAGTATTGTCACTAACATTTAATTTCTTGAGATTAGGGATATACTAATCCACAGCCAGCACGGATTTCGGAAAAGCAGATCTTGCGAAACACAACCAGGCCTTTTCATTCACGATATACTTGGATCGCGAGAAAACAGCACACAAGTCGATTCAGTATTCATAGATTACACAAAAGCATTCGATAAAGTCCCACACAATAAATTGTTACATAAACTTAAATACTATGGGATCAATGAGAAAATAATTAATTGGATTAGAGACTTCTTGTCAAACCGCAAACAAATAGTAGTCATTGATGGGTTTTGCTCAACAGATAGAGATGTAACTTCGGGTGTCCCCCAGGGAAGTGTAATAGGGCCTCTTCTGTTCTTAATATACATAAATGACTTAAGCACACACGTTAGTAGCAATCTAAGGTTATTTGCTGACGACACGGTGATATACAGGGAAATAAGGAGCCAACTAGATCGCGAGCGACTCTCTAGAGACTTAGACAATATCTCGGAATGGTGCAATAAATGGGGATTAACACTTAATATAGATAAATGCGCAGTTTTGAAATTTTGGAATAAAGGAAGCGAGGAACAGGATATAAACTACAAAATAGAGGGTTCAGTATTGACTACGGCAAATCAAGTTAAATATTTGGGGGTTGTTCTAACACCACGCCTTTCATGGGGAGCACATATCAGGACAATATGCGGATCAGCTTTAAAGAAACTTGGCTTCATAAAACGGGTGGTGGGGAAATGTAATGAAAAAGTTAAAGAGGTGTTATTTTGCTCTAGTTAGACTTCATTTGGAATATGCCGCAAGTATGTGGGATCCATGGGAGAAAATTTGGCAAAAAGAATTAGATAAAGTCCAGAGAAAATCCGCTAGATTCGTTAAAAATTGTTATGATAAGAACACTAGTGTGACAGATCTTTTAGTGGATTTAGGCTGGGAACCACTTGAAATGCGGAGAGAACAAGCGAGGCTTAGACTTTTAGAAAGGTTCAGAACAAACGAGTTTAACTATGACACTGAAAGAATTATAATGGCCCCACACTACTTAGGTAGATCAGACCACAAAGATAAACTAAGGGAGATAGATTCCAGGACAGATCGGTACAAATACTCATTCTTTCCCCGAACAATCAGAAATCATAATAGTAAGAAACCGAAGTCACTTTAGAAATATTGAAAACATTGAATTTACAAGTCGGAGCAAAGTTAAACACTGCAAAGCTGTAGGTATACTTTCAGGTGCATGTGTTTGTAACATGTAGATTGAGTGTTTGCATGTGTGTGGGGTATAAGTGTTCATGCATTAATGTATGCCATGTTTTTTTTAATATATGATTTTGTGGTTATTGCATGCGGTTTTTTTTATTTTTCTTTTCTAAATTACGGATGGTGTCCTAACACCCCCCGCCACACGCCCTTGCGGCGGCTTGCGGGGTATTAAGTAGATGTAGATGTAGAATCGAGCTCGTACTGCTGATTTAATTTCGATTATTGGTCGAATTTTGCCACCCAGGTGTCGTACTGCGTGTCTTCGGTTCACATCAGTTGTTTGGTGGCTTTGTCAATTTTTATAATATGTGTAGCACACGTCACAAAATTGCTCCATTGCTTCAACAAACACTCACTACTCTTACGTAAAAGGCTAGCAAGCGACTGATGGCCGAAGCGGAAACTAGTATATTTTTGTTCGGTTTCGCAGTACTGGTGGCACCACGAGTCGGGGGTCGATGGAATATATTTTTTCCATGAATGAAGCGAGCGCGCCGAGCCGGAAACCAATAGAGGGAGATAAGATAAGGAGAGTGAGAACTCACTTGGGATGTACGCATTTAAGAAGGCTAAAATTTTAGCATTGCTGTTTTATTTTTTTTCCGGAAAAGAAATATTATAACGTATAAGTTTATGTTTTATTTCAAAATGTATTGGGTTTTTTAAGGGTGGTCATTTCCAAAGTTTTAAAAAATAAAAGTCTTCTGCAACGAGCCTTAAAACGCGACACATGGCAAGATTTTTCTCCTTAACGGAAATGGTGCATCCGCTTTTTGTCCGAGCTTTTTGGGTAACGCCCCGAATAAGAGCTCATGTAAGGGGAGGATGCATGAGCAGAGAGGGGGAGGTAGCTCCTTTCCTTTTAATGACATTGCTAAGTTTACGAGAGCAGCATTCTAATTCAGCGAGGACGAGAGCACCTTAAGAAAAATAAGTCCGTTAAAGGTTGCGGATCGCTGCTAGACTGAACCCCTGCTCGAGGGTCGCTTCACAAACTCAAGATGCCGCGTTCCGTGGAGCAATGATATGCGACAGCATTTTGTGTTTAACTCGGGAAATCGGGTTTCGGAGAACCTTGACCATGGTTAAGGCTGCTTTATGAGATGGAGAAATTTATGGTTGTGCAGGTTGTTGTGGAAGGACAGAGAGGAAGTGGACGATGAGGAATGCCCTGGATATCCATCAACAACACAGTCTGATGAAAATGTATAAAAAGTGAGACACATGCTCAATTCTGATTGACCCCAAGTTTCAGTATGTTAACAGAAGAGTGCAATATTCAAAAAACCACAGTGTATTGCCTTCTGACAGAAGATTTAGCCATGAGGAAGGTGTACCAAGATGGTCCCCAAGGTGCTGTCTGAAGACTCCCTGCGTGACAATCTTGCCTTGGACCACTGGTGAACCTAACCCGAATTTTTTTAGAATAGGTAATTTCTGTTGGCGATAAATGGCCCTTTGAGTACGAGTCAAGTATAACCTCTCTGATTACAACTTTGAAGCACTGGATTATGTGGACGAAGACGTGACGGGGTGCCTGAACGAGGGTCCTGATGATGCCTTACAAGAAGCAGAGCACAACTGGCGGAGGCACTGACATCGGTGTGCTGATGAGCAAGGGTGCGTTTTTGAAGAGTATTAATGATTTCTAATTTCATCTGCTGTAAAGATTTCTCCCGATTAATTCAATTCATCTTTTGGGACAGACCATGCATACACGATTGTCTTCGATAGGACGTTATTAGAAATGAAACAATTGATCAACCGTGCCATTATCATTGAAGTAGTTTAGCCCAGCAAGAAATAATGAGCTCTACGGCCTCTCAATTAAATAAGAAAGGGGAAGAAAACTCCAATGGCCGTAAAAATTAGTTGCCAATCTCTCGTCAGACCAATTGTTGTGTTGGTGTGACGGGAATCGCGTCAGGGACCAACCACAACCTCTCGACCAGAATACCCTCTGTGGTGGTTTACGGGAAATTAATCCGCGTCCGGGACCAACACACAGCCACACGCACACTATCCTGACTGAAATCCTTCACGAGGCTGTGAGACCCTGTTAAAGAATTTCAGATGGAGATGGAATCCTTCACGAGGCTGTAGAGTAGACCCCGTTCAAGATTCCAGGATATTCTCAAGCACACGCTTTGTGACTGGTACAGACCAATCACACACACAAGCACTCAAGAAACACACACTCAAAAGGGCCCAACTTCCGGGAGAATCTGGACACAGGTAAAGAGCAACTAGGAATTCGTCGAACACGCGTGTTTCGGCCAAAAAGTGGCCCTCTTCATCGAACCGAAGGGAAAACACCTCCAACAAGGTTGAAAGTAAACAACCGGAAACTTCATATTTATATAGAGACTGTGGGAGTTGGGGGGACCAATCGAAATAGGTGGAAGATGGAAAGGGGAGGGGTACTTTAAACGTATTGGTGAAGAGGAAGGAGGGGGGAGGAAAAACAGATACAAAGGGACTGAGTGGAACGGGAAGGAGTAATTATTGAAGGAGAAGGGGAAGGGGGGGTTTGGGCAAAAGTGAAAGGTATCCGAGTAACGGATTATGAAGGAAAATTGGGGGGGGTTTTAACATATTTCCGTTGGACCATAGTCCAACGGAAATATGTTTTAAAACTAGAGAAGTCATTTCAAAAGGGAATACAGTGGGGAGAATGGAATCGGCCCTTTATCGTTATTGACAACCACATTTTTAAATTTGTGTATGAAAATGCTTTCGTATGCGTCTATAAGGTGGTTGGGGGTCTGTTTGATCAACTTCAATTCCTTTTGAGATGTTTTATGGTCTTCCTTGAGTAAGTGTAGGGCAATGCTCGATTTAACTGATCTGTTGTATCTGTAATGGGCCATATGTTCTTTGAATCTAGTTTTAATATTCCTCCGCGTCTGGCCGATGTAAGTTGAATCGTAGGAGGAGCAGTTTATTATGTAAATGCCGGCCATTTTTGTGGCGTCGATTTTGTCCTTAGTGTTGCCTAATAAATGTTTTAGTTTGTTGTTGCTGCTAAATGATATATTAGTGTCAACGGTTTCTTTCAAAAATCTTACCTAGCCCTTTTGTTAAATGTGGGTGGAACGGCAGTTTGATATACCGAGGGGTTTTATGTTGTGTGAGGGTGGTTGTGTTTTAAACTAGTTTTTTATGTTTGTACTTTTTCACTAGATTGTCAATAATTGACTCTTTAAAGCCATTTTTAATAGCTATAAGTTTGATGTTTTTTAATTCTTTGTAATAGTTGTTTCTATTTAATGGAATATTTACTAATCTGTGTACAAGGGCATGGAAGGTGCCCAGTTTGTGACTGTTGTGTGTGAAGGAATCATGATGTATGTAATTGTTGGTGTGTGTTGGTTTGCGATACACGTCGTATGATATTTTAGTATTTCTTGTTAATAGCAGATCAAGGAATGGAAGTTGGTTATTCTTTTCTAATTCGTATGTGAATTTAACCGAGGGGAATAAACTGTTTAAGTCGTTAATAAACTGATCTATGTTATACTACCTTGATCAAAAAGTTCCCGGAATAACCACCGTGTGGCGCTCCCATCGTTTCGATTTGAGTTCTGTTTTTTTTGTTAAATTGGTACATCTGTTGTTGATATTCCCTTTAAATCTTAGTGTCATAACTTGACATTTGCAAAAGTTACGTAGCCAAGAGTACATCTATCTCTGTGTGTGTTGGCGATTTTTTACAATTGCAGAAATGGATTTAAATTTGCAACAACGAACTTGTATTAAATTTTGCGTAAAAAACGGATTTAGTGGCGCACGGACGTTGGAAATGTTGGAAAAGTGTTTCGGCAACGATTCTCTAAAAAAAACGGTCGTTTACCAGTGGCACGAGCGGTTCAGAAGTGGTCGTGAGTCAATCGAAGATGATGAACGCAGTGGCAGACCATCGACATCGAAAGTCGGTGAAAAAATTGATAAAGTAAAAGAAATGTTGGTCAATAACCGCAAATTAACCATCAGAGAAATAGCGGAGGACTTGAACATTGCCTATGGATCCGCCCAAGACATTGTGGTTAATGATTTGGGTTTCCGTCGTGTAGCAGCAAAGTACCTCAATTTCATGCAAAAAAGAGACCGTGTTGACGTCGCAAAAGACATGATTTGCGAGGCTGAATCCGATCCCACATTCATCAAAAGGATCATTACTGGAGACGAGACGTGGGTTTATGAGTACGACACGCAATCCAGACATCAGGCAAGTGAATGGCGTTCACCAAATGAGCCGAGACCAAAAAAACCACGTCGTTTTCAGTCAAAAAAGAAGGCAATGCTGACGGTTTTCATGGATTACAACGGTGTAGTGCATCATGAATTTTTGCCAGAAGGCCAGACAGTAAACAAAGAGTATTATTTGGGCGTTATGAGACGTTTGCGTGAAGCAATTCGCCGAAAGAGACCAGAAATGTGGGCAGAAAACTCGTGGATTTTGCACCATGATAACGCACCGTCGCACAGTGCTATCATTATTCGTAATTTTTTGACGAAAAATGCAACAAATACCATCCAACAGCCACCGAATTCACCTGATTTGGCTCCCTGTGTCTTCTTTCTGTTCAATCGAGTTAAAAAACCATTACGGGGAACGCGTTTTAGCAGCCGAGAGGAAGTAATGGAAAAATCGCAGGAAGCACTGATGGACATACCGAAAACCGAATATAAAAAATGTTTCGAGGATTGGATCAAGCGCTGGCATAAGTGTGTTGCAGTCGATGGGGATTACTTTGAAGGGGGCAATATAGATTTAGATGAATAAACTTGTATTTTTAATTTTCTGAATAAATTCCGGGAAATTTTTGATGAAGGTAGTATGTAGTGGTGTCGAAATGTCGCGCGGTTGCTAGACGCGGCATCATTGGTGGGAGCGTATCTAGGACCGAGTTAAATAATAGAGAGATGGTTTGGTATACATCTTTATTGAGCCCTTCTTAACTTACGCAAGGGAGGTCAGGCACCGGGGAGTTGGGGCGAACAGTCACTTACGGCGGCTCCAAGAGGGTCGGGACAGCCTTTGATCCTTGGTTCGAAACCCCGTCAACGGGAATGGCGATGTGTCGTAGGAGTCTGCGTGCGGCGGCGGATACTCGAGGGCGCTCGGGCCGACGGCAGGCTCCGGGGACAGGCAAGGGGATGGCGGAAGGAGAGCAGGATAAGGCGGGATATGCGAGGGAGTATCCGGGAGGCGTCTCCAGGGTAGGCAAGGGAGTGTAAGGATGGTCGGGAATGCGACCCGCTGTTCAGAGGAAACGCTCGGAGGAGGTCGGAAGACGACCCGCGCAGAGAGCTGGGAAGGACAGGAGGACGCTCGGAGGAGGTCGGAAGACGACCCGCGCAGAGAGCTGGGAAGGACAGGAGGACGCTCGGAGGAGGTCGGAAGACGACCCGCGCAGAGAGCTGGGAAGGACAGGAGGACGCTCGGAGGAGGTCGGATGACGACCCGCGCAGAGAGCTGGGAAGGACAGGAGGACGCTCGGAGGAGGTCGGATGGCGACCCGCGCTGAGAGCTGGGAAGGACAGGAGGTCGCTCGGAGGAGGTCGGATGACGACCCGCAGCTCAGAGGCGGTCAGGGGGGGAATGCCACTGTTCCGCGATCAACTTGCCTTATAAGGGGTTGTGGAGGGTCGAAGGTCGCTGCTGACGCGCACAGGCGACAGCGCGGTCATTGCTCCTTCTAAGGGATGATTAGTGACCAAAGGGGAGGATTTGGCGGTGGGCCTCATCTTATCTGCAGGGATGCAGTCATCCTCAAGGATGACTGTGTCCATGCAGATCCCGGTAGTGGGTTTCCGAGAAACCCCACTACAGAAAATTGCAAATATATCATCCACATATCTAACAAAAAGGGAAATAACTGAATTTCTTTTTGAACTCCTTCTCAAAGTGAGTCATAAAAACATTAGCTATGAATGGGGATAGAGGGTTTCCCATCGCCGTTCCAAATTCTTGTTTATAAAACTTACTTTCAACCTTGTGTTGGAGGTGCTTTCCCTTCGGTTCGCTGAAGAGGGCCACTTTTTGGCCGAAACACGCGTGTTCGACGAATTCCTAGTTGCTCTTTACCTGTGTCCAGATTCTCCCGGAAGTTGGGCCCTTTTGAGTGTGTGTTTCTTGAGTGCTTGTGTGTGTGATTGGTCTGTACCAGTCACAAAGCGTGTGCTTGAGAATATCCTGGAATCTTGAACGGGGTCTACTCTACAGCCTCGTGAAGGATTCCATCTCCATCTGAAATTCTTTAACAGGGTCTCACAGCCTCGTGAAGGATTTCAGTCAGGATAGTGTGCGTGTGGCTGTGTGTTGGTCCCGGACGCGGAATAATTTCCCGTAAACCACCACAGAGGGTATTCTGGTCGAGAGGTTGTGGTTGGTCCCTGACGCGATTCCCGTCACACCAACACAACAATTGGTCTGACGAGAGATTGGCAACTAATTTTTACGGCCATTGGAGTTTTCTTCCCCTTTCTTATTTAATTGAGAGGCCGTAGAGCTCATTATTTCTTGCTATAATGAAGAGAGTTTATGGTTAAAAATGTGAAATAATGGCCGATTTATACTCCGGAAAAATTTTGAAAAAAAAAACTTCAAAAGCCTACAGTCTACGTCTATCCTCCTGCTTCAATGACCACGTTGCCGCGCCGTACATAGCTACGCTCAATAACAACGTTTTTATGAGTTTTTCTTAATGTCCTTACTCAACGTCCCTGTCATCAACTCCCTCCTCCTGGTGAAAGCCTCTTTGCCTAGCGCAATTCTTCTCCTTACGTCCCTATTACTATGACCGTGCGGGTCCAAAACACTTCCGAGATACGTAAAATGATCTACATGCTCAAGGTTTTGCCCTTCTTTTTTAATGTTTAGTTTAGCATTTTTCTCTCTAGAAAAGCGCATAACCTTTGTTTTATTAATATTGATTCTCATCCCATACATGTCGCACTGAATTTCCAATTCTCTCAGCAATAATTGCAACCTCTTGGCTGACTGACAAACTAAAGCTTGGTGTTCGGCCAACCTAGCTGATGTATTAGAGCTTGTCACCAGCAAACCTAACTGAACCTAGCCTCCTGTCCCTCCAATCTATTCCTATTGTCTTCAATTTATCCATTGGTGTTTCCCAATTTTCTCTACCGAACGCTTTTTCGAAATCTACGAAACAGGCAAACACGTCCTGATTGTATTTTATATTCCTCTGCATTGATAATCTCATTACTTCGATGGCATCACGCGTGCCTCTCCTCTTCCTTAACCAAAACTAATCATCCCCTAAGTAATCATTTGCCTTGCTCTCTATTCTTTTGTTGATGACCCTAAGAATAATTTTAGCTGCGTGGGATATAAAACTTATCGTCCTGTAGTCCTCACGTGGTGTAGCCTTTACCTTTTCGGAATAGGAAATAAAACTGATCTCAAGTTTTCTGGCCAGATTCCGTGCTCATAGATACTACGAATCAGCCCATATAACCTCTTCCTCCCACATTTTCCTAAACCTTATAGTAGTTCCGCTGGAATGTTATCCCCCCCACGGCCTTATTTAGTTTCCTCTCCCTCAATGCCCTTTCTATCTCATCGTCTAGTATGCCTGGATCTAAGCTACCTGCCTCCACACCATGTTCCTTTTCTACGACTGACTTTGTTGGTCTAAGTTCTTTGCCACACAGTTCTTCTATATACAGGGACGCACCCAAAAGTGGTAGGACTGATTTTCTTTGGCACGAACGGATCGGTGGAGGGGGGTCTGCCTGGCAGGGTAAGGTGGAGGGGCCTCTTAGCAACAGACACCGCCGGCATTTGAACTCGGGCCCTCTGGGTGGGAAGCCAGTACAATAGCTACCGCACCATCTCGATTCCCCTTAAATCTCCCATCTATAAAGGCGGCGATAGGGATAAACCAACCAATTACCGATCCATTTCCTTGACATCGATCTTTTGTAAAATGTTGGAACACAGTATTGTCACTAACATTTAATTTCTTGAGATTAGGGATATACGAGGGTCATCCGGAAAGTAGTACCCGTTCGTGAAATAAATACACAAAAGTAAATATTAACAAACATAAAAAAATTTATTTGAAAGAGGATACTTTAAACTACTTCTCAACATAATCTCCAAGCAAATTAAGGCATTTGTCATAACGTGTGACAAGTTTCTGTATTCCTGCTGCATAGTCCTTCGCCGCCAGCTCATTGAGATACGCGAGGGACCCATCTTGCACAAATTTTTGCATAATGCAGATGGTGTTTAACAATTTCATGAACAATTGTTCGAGAAACATTGGGAAAATGCTCACAGATGTCATCAATTGTGACGCGCCGATCGTTCCTCACGAATTCGTCAACTGAGCTCACCAGTTGGTCTGTAATGACAGACGGTCTCTCCGAACGCTCATCGTCGTGTGTGTTCCCCCTCCCCATGTTGAAGTTGCGACACCACCGCCGAACAGACGACTCGTCCATTACATTGTCTCCATACACCTCCTTTAATTGGCGATGAATATCACATGGGCGAACGTTTCTTGCATTGAGGAATTTAATCACTGCCCTCACTTCACAACTGGCGGCGTTCTCAATTTTTTTAAACATTGTAAACAATCACAGAAACAACACAGGCAATGCTAGCGTCACGCAACTTGGCTCAGAGAAGGCAGACAAGCCACTGAAGCTATCTGACCTCGTCCAGCGGCTACTCGCGTCGTCAGCACTTCATGCGGCACGAACGGGTACTACCTTCCGGATGACCCTCGTACTAATCCACAACCAGCACGGATTTCGGAAAACAGATCTTGCGAAACACAACCAGGCCTTTTCATTCACGATATACTTGGATCGCGAGAAAACAGCACACAAGTCGATTCAGTATTCATAGATTACACAAAAGCATTCGATAAAGTCCCACACAATAAATTGTTACACAAACTTAAATGCCTGGAATCGATGAGAAAATTATTAATTAGATTAGAGACTTCTTGTCGAATTGCAAACAAATAGTAGTCAGGGATAGGTTCTGCTCAACGGATAGAGATACGACTTCGGGCGTATTCTGTTCTTAATATACATCTATGACTTAAGCACACATGTTAGTAGAAATTTTAAAAGTAAGATTAGGGTGTTCGCGGATGACACGGTGATCTATTGGGAGATATCTGGGGATGAGGATCGTTTCATTCTAGCGCAGGATTTAGATTGCATTACTAAGTGGTATTTTGAATGGGGATGGTCATTCTATCTTAATATAAGTTCGGTGGTAAATTTCTTTAAAAGATCAACGGGATTTGTTTACAAATTGGCTGGAGTTGACCTAGAAGTAGTTGATACGGTAAAATACCTAGGTGTTACATTCATTAAAGACAGCTTTGCGACTCCCATACGTAAAGTCTGCGGGCAAGCATATAAAGAATTCGAATTTATTAGACGTATTGTTGGCAGAATTGAGTGAGAAGTGAAGGGTTATTGATAGCAAATATTCCACTTGCCACCCTCCGCGTCTAGGGAATAGTTAGTTCTACTCAATCGCATGCACTTTCACTAACCTCGTGTGTTTTGTTATCATAACCCATTCTTTCCGAATGACCACATTAGGGTTCTGTTCATCGTGTGTGTTGCTTTCAAAATCCTCCCCGCATGATCGCATTTGAGTGCCATTTAGTGGTGTACCTGGCATTGTCTGTTTTGGGTTTCCCCTTGCATCCCTCGCCGTGGGAGGCCTTCCCGATCCCTAAAGCGTTGGTTCAAATTCCCTACCTGTGTCCTTTGGGAGGAGAGCGTTTTATGTTGTATGTTCATGTGGTGGTGCAGATTCGCATTCTTTCTTTTCGTATTCTTGCTTTCGCGTTGTTGGATGGATTCCATGCTGCATCCTGGGGTGCAATTGTTTCTCGGATGCCAGTGGATGTGTTTGCATGCGTGTTTGGGGTAGGAATTTTTCCATGAGTGTATACGCCATGTGGGTATAGTTTTGTACGCAGGTGTTGCTTTCATCTAACAAAATAAGACTTAAATGGACGTTAGAGCAAAAGCACAGAACCCTCAGAAGAGAAGTAAGATAGTTAGAATAGGAACTTGGAATGTTAGGACGATGTGGAGGACAGAATGATTAGAAAACATTAAGCGAGAGATGGAGAGAGGAAATGTAAGTATTTTAGGCCTATACGAGATTAGATGGAAGGATAGTACAGATTACTGTAGGGATAGTTACAGAGTAGTCTACGCCCGAGGAGAAAAGAGCCGGGAAGGGGTTATGAAATGACATCAGGCAAAAAGGGAGAAAAAAGCGTAGTAAGCAAATAGCAAGCAACCGATTGAATTATATCGGGAGAAGTAAAAGATGAATCGACGAACTTGGTCATTCTATAGGTCCAGGCTACAGTTTGCGAAAATCTATTCCCCTTCAACGATGACATCGATCGTACTGTAATTAATTACACTGAAAATTGTCATAATTTTGTATTTTAATGAGAGTGGTAATTATTACAAGCTACATCACACCGAGCAAACGCAGGGAAAAAGAAGTCAATGTCATAAACGATTATATTAATGAGCTAATTTCGGATATTCCCGGCCGAAAACATTTGATAATAATGGAGGTTTGGAACGCGGTTGAAGACGGAGGAAGAGATGTTAAAAAGGTAGGGGACTACGGTTTAATGAAAAGGAAAAGTCGCGGAGAGAAAGCGGTAGAGTTTTGCTAGATACAAGAGTTATCTTCATCAACACTTGGTTTAGACACCATAAATGACGTAGGTGTACATGGATAGTGCCGCGGGCTCAAGAAGGTATTTTCCATGAAAAGTTCCAATACCCACCCTTTGGGTTCTAGGTGAAAATCTCACTCTACACAAACCTAACAAAAATGTTTCCATGTTGTGAATATATGTTCATTTTCATCAAATAAATTAAAAAAAACCAGAATAAATCCTGAAGGACAATAAGTGAACATAAAAATTGCTTCAGCGCAAGTGTTCATGTTAGTTAAAGAGCCCAAATTTCAAAAAATAATGCGAAAAACAACAATCAACTATTTTAGTGTGACGGTTTCAGGTGTATAGAAGGCATTTATTTCATATTTAGAAATTTTATTTTTTCACATTTTTCCATGAAAAGTGCCAAAACCCCCCCTTTGGGTTCTAGGTGAAAATCTCAGTCTACACAAACCTCACAAAAATGTTTCCATGCTGTGTATAATTGTTCATTTTCATCAAATAAACAAAAAAAACCGGAAAAATCCCCGAAAGACAATATATGAACATGAAAGATGCTTCAGGGCAAGTGTTCATGTTAGTAAAAAACCCAATATTTCAAAAAATATTGCGAAAAAAAACAATCATCTATTTTAGAGTGAATGTTTGAGGTGTATAGAAGGCAATTATTTCATTTTTAGAAATTTTATTTTTTCACATTTTTCCATGAAAAGTGCCAATACCCCCCCCCTTTCGGTTCTAGGTGAAAATCTCACTCTACACAAACCTCACAAAAATGTTTCCATGGTGTGTATAATTGTTCATTTTCATCAAATAAACAAAAAAAACCAGAAAAAATCCTAAAGTCAATATATGAACATAAAAGATGCTTCAGCGCAAATGTTCATGCTAGGAAAAGAGCTCAAATTTCAAAAAATATTGCGAAAAACAAATATCATCTATTTTAGAGTGACTGTTTGAGGTGTATAGAAGGCAATTATTTCATTTTTAGAAATTTTATTTTTTCACATTTTTCCATGAAAAGTGCCAATACCCCCCCCTTTGGGTTCTAGGTGAAAATCTCACTCTACACAAACCTAACAAAAATGTTTCCATGGTGTGAATAAATGTTCATTTTCATCAAATAAACAAAAAAAACCGGAAAAATCCCCGAAAGACAATATATGAACATGAAAGATGCTTCAGGGCAAGTGTTCATGTCACTAAAAAACCCCAAATTTCCAAAAATATTGCGAAAAACAACAATCATCTATTTTAGAGTGAATGTTTGAGGTGTATAGAAGGCAATTATTTAATTTTTAGAAATTCTATTTTTTCACATTTTTCCATGAAAAGTGCCAATGAAAAGTGCCCCCTTTCGGTTCTAGGTGAAAATCTCACTCTACACAACCCTAACAAAAATGTTTCCATGGTGTGCAAAATTGTTAATTTTCATCAAAAAAATTAAAAAACCAGAAAAAATCCTGAAGGACAATATATGAACATAAAAGATGCTTCAGCGCAAGTGTTCATGTTAGTTAAAGAGCCCAAATTTCAAAAAATAAAGCGAAAAACAACAATCATCTATTTTAGTGTGACGGTTTTAGGTGTATAGAAGGCATTTATTTCATATTTAGAAATTTTATTTTTTCACATTTTTCCATAAAAAGTGACAATACCCCCCCTTTGGGTTCTAGGTGAAAATCTCACTCTACACAAACCTCAGAAAAATGTTTCCATGGTGTGAATAAATGTTCATTTTCATCAAATAAACAAAATAAAACCCAGAATAAATCATTAAAGACAAGAAATGAGCATAAAAGAAGCCTCAGCGCAAGTGTTAATGTTAGTAAAAGACCCCAAATTTAAAAAAATATTGCGAAAAACAACAATCATCTATTTAAGAGTGACTTTTTAAGGTGTATAAAAGGCAATTATTTCATTTTTAGAAATTTTATTTTTTCACATTTTTCCATGAAAAGTTCCAATACCCCCCCCTTTTGGTTCTAGGTGAAAATCTCAATCTTCACAAACCTAACAAAAATGTTTCCATGTTGTGAATATATGTTCATTTTCATCAAATAAACAAAAAAAACCAGAATAAATCCTGAAGGACAATAAGTGAGCATAAAAGATGCTTCAGCGCAAGTGTTCATGTTAGTTAAAGAGCCCAAATTTCAAAAAATAATGCGAAAAACAACAATCATCTATTTTAGAGTGACTGTTTGAGGTGTATGAAAGGCAATTATTTCAATTTTAGAAATTTTATTTTTTCACATTTTTCCATGAAAAGTGCCATAACCCTTTGGGTTCTAGGTGAAAACCTCACTCTGCACAAACCTAACAAACATGTTTCGACGGTGTGAATAAATGTTTGTTTTCATCAAAAAAACAAAAAAAAACAGAATACATCCTTAAGGACAATATATGAACGTGAAAAATGCTTCACGGCAAGTGTTCATGTTAGTAAAAGAGCCCAAATTTAAAAAAATATTGCGAAAAACAACAATCATCAATTTTAGAGAGACTGCTTTGGGTGTATAGAAGGCAATTATTTCACCCTTTCGGTTCTAGGTGAAAATCTCACTTTACACAAACCTAACAAAAATGTTTCCATGGTGTGCATTATTGTTCATTTTCATCAAAAAAATTAAAAAACCAGAAAAAATTCTGAAGGACAATATATGAACATTAAGGATGGTTCAGCGCAAGTGTTAATGTTAGTAAAAGATCCCAAATTTCAAAAAATATTGCGAAAAACAACAATCATCTATTTAAGAGTGACTGTTTGAGGTGTATAAAGGAATTTATTTCATTTTTAAAAATTTTATTTTTTCACATTTTTCCATGAAAAGTGCCAATACCCTCCCCTTTGGGTTCTAGGTGAAAATCTCACTCTAGACAAACCTCTGAAAAATGTTTCCATTTTGTGTATAATATTTCATTTTCATCAAATAAACAAAAAAAACCAGAAAAAATCTTAAAGGATAATATATGAACGTGAAAGATGCTTCAGCGCAAGTGTTCATGTTAGTTAATGAGCCCAAATTTCAAAAAATAATGCGAAAAACAACAATCATCTATTTTAGTGTGACGGTTTCAGGTGTATAGATGGCATTTATTTCATATTTAGAAATTTTATTTTTCACATTTTTCCATGAAAAGTTCCAATACCCCCCCTTTGGGTTCTAGGTAAAAATCTCACTCTACACAAACCTAACAAAAATGTTTCCATGGTGTAAATAAATGTTCATTTTCATCAAATAAAAAAAACCAGAATAAAACCTGAAGGACAATAAATGATAAAAAAAGATGCTTCAGCGCAAGTGTTAGTAAAAGAGGCCAAATTTCAAAAAATATTGCGAAAAACAACAATCATCTATTTTAGAGTGTCTGTTTGAGGTGTATAGAAGGCAATCATTTCATTTTTAGAAATTTTATTATTTCACATTTTTCCATGAAAAGTGCCAATACCCCCTTTGGGTTCTAGGTGAAAATCTCACTCTACACAAACCTCACAAAAATGTTCCCATGGTGTGAATAAATGTTCATTTTCATCAAATAAATAAAATAAAACCCAGAATAAATCATTAAAGACAAGAAATGAGCATTAAAGAAGCCTCAGCACAAGTGTTAATGTTAGTAAAAGAGCCCAAATTTCAAAAAATATTGCGAAAAAAAACAATCATCTATTTTAGTTTGACGGTTTTAGGTGTATAGAAGGCATGTATTTCATATTTAGAAATTTTATTTTTTCACATTTTTCCATGAAAAGTGCCAATACCCCCCCCCCATTGGGTTCTAGGTGAAAATCTCACTCTACACTAACCTAACAAAAATGTTTCCATGGTGTGAAAAAATGTTCATTTTCATCAAATAAACAAAAAAAACCGGAAAAAATCCCCGAAAGACAATATATAAACATGAAAGATGCTTCAGGGCAAGTGTTCATGTTAGTAAAAAACCCCAAATTTCAAAAAATATTGCGAAAAAAAATCATCTATTTTAGAGTGAATGTTTGAGGTGTATAGAAGGCAATTATTTCATTTTTAGAAATTCTATTTTTTCACATTTTTCCATGAAAAGTGCCAATGAAAAGTGCCCCCTTTCGGTTCTAGGTGAAAATCTCACTCTACACAACCCTAACAAAAATGTTTCCATGGTGTTCAAAATTGTTCATTTTCATCAAAAAAATTAAAAAACAAGAAAAAATCCTAAAGGACAATATATGAACATAAAAGATGCTTCAGCGCAAGTGTTCATGTTAGTTAATGAGCCCAAATTTCAAAAAATATTTCGAAAAACAACAATCATCTATTTAAGAGTGACTGTTTGAGGTGTATAAAAGGCAATTATTTCATTTTTAAAAATTTTATTTTTTCACATTTTTCCATGAAAAGTGCCAATACCCTCCCCTTTGGGTTCTAGGTGAAAATTTCACTCTACACAAACCTCTCAAAAATGTTTCCATTTTGTGTATAATGGTTCATTTTCATCAAATAAACAAAAAAACCAGAAAAAATCCTGAAGGACAATATATGAACATTAAGGATGGTTCAGCGCAAGTGTTTATGTTAGTAAAAGATCCCAAATTTCAAAAAATATTGCGAATAACAACAATCATCTATCTAAGAGTGACTGTTTGAGGTGTATAAAGGCAATTATTTCATTTTTAAAAATTTTATTTTTTACATTTTTCCATGAAAAGTGACAATACCCCCCCATTGAGTTCTAGGTGAAAATCTCCCTCTACTTAAACCTAAAAAAAATGTTTCCATGGCGTGTATAATTGTTCATTTTCATCAAAAAAATTAAAAAACCAGAAAAAATCCTGAAGTACAATATATGAACATAAAAGATGCTTCAGCGCAAGTGTTAATGTTAGTAAAAAAGCCAAAATTTCAAAAAATATTGCGAAAAACAACAATCATCTATTTTAGTTTGACGGTTTTAGGTGTATAGAAGGCATGTATTTCATATTTAGAAATTTTATTTTTTCACATTTTCCCATGAAAAGTGACAATACCCCCCCTTTGGGTTCTAGGTGAAAATCTCACTCTACACAAACCTCACAAAAATGTTCCCATCGTGTGAATAAATGTTCATTTTCATCAAATAAATAAAATAAAACCCAGAATAAATCATTAAAGACAAGAAATGAGCATAAAAGAAGCCTCAGCGCAAGTGTTAATGTTAGTAAAAGAGCCCAAATTTCAAAAAATATTGCGAAAAACAACAATCATCTATTTTAGAGTGACTGTTTGAAGTGTATAGAAAGCAATTATTTCACCCTTTCGGTTCTAGGTGAATATCTCACTCTACACAAACCTAACAAAAATGTTTCCATGGTGTGCATAATTGTTCATTTTCATCAAAAAAATTAAAAAACCAGAAAAAATCCTGAAGGACAATATATGAACATTAAAGATGCTTCAGCGCAAGTGTTAATGTTAGTAAAAGAGCCAAAATTTCAAAAATAATTGCGAAAAACAACAATCATCTATTTTAGAGTGACTGTTTGAGGTGTATGAAAGGCAATTATTTCAATTTTAGAAATTTTATTTTTCCACATTTTTCCATGAAAAGTGCCATAACCCCCCCTTTGGGTTCTAGGTGAAAACCTCACTCAGCACAAACCTAACAACAATGTTTCGACGGTGTGAATAAATGTTTGTTTTCATCAAAAAAACAAAAAAAAACAGAATACATCCTGAAGGACAATATATGAACGTGAAAAATGCATCAGGGCAAATGTTCATGTTAGTAAAAGAGCCAAAATTTAAAAAAATATTGCGAAAAACAACAATCATCAATTTTAGAGTGACTGTTTAGGGTGAATAGAAGGCAATTATTTCACCCTTTCGGTTCTAGGTGAAAATCTCACTTTACACAAACCTAACAAAAATGTTTCCATGGTGTGCATTATTTTTCATTTTCATCAAAAAAATTAAAAAACCAGAAAAAATCCTGAAGGAACATATATGAACATTAAGGATGCTTCAGTGCAAGTGTTAATGTTAGTAAAAGATCCCAAATTTCAAAAAATATTGCGAAAAACAACAATCATCTATTTAAGAGTGACTGTTTGAGGTGTATAAGGATTTTATTTCATTTTTAAAAATTTTATTTTTTCACATTTTTTCATGAAAAGTGCCAATACCCTCCTCATTGGGTTCTAAGTGAAAATCTCACTCTAAACAAACCTCTCAAAAATGTTTCCATTTTGTGTATAATTGTTCATTTTCATCAAAAAAACAAAAAAAACCAGAAAAAATCCTGAAGGACAATATATGAACGTGAAAGATACTTCAGCGCAAGTGTTCATGTTAGTTAAAGAGCCCAAATTTCAAAAAATAATGCGAAAAACAACAATCATCTATTTTAGTGTGACGGTTTCAGGTGTATAGAAGGCATTTATTTCATATTTAGAAATTTTATTTATCACATTTTTCCATGAAAAGTTCCAATACCCCCCTTTGGGTTCTAGGTGAAAATCTCACTCTACACAAACCTAACAAAAATGTTTCCATGGTGTGAATAAATGTTCATTTTCATCAAATAAACAAAAAAAACCAGAATAAATTCTGAAGGACAATAAATGAACATAAAAGATGCTTCAGCGCAAGTGTTCATGCTAGGAAAAGAGCCCAAATTTCAAAAAATATTGCGAAAAACAACAATCATCTATTTTAGAGTGACTTTTTGAGGTGTATAAAAGGCAATTATTTCATTTTTTGAAATTTTATTTTTTACATTTTTCCATGAAAAGTGACAATACCCCCCCTTTGGGTTCTAGGTGAAAATCTCCCTCTACACAAACCTAACAAAAATGTTTCCATGGCGTGTATAATTATTCATTTTCATCAAAAAAATTAGAAAACCAGAAAAAATCCTGAAGTAAAATATATGAACATAAAAGATGCTTGAGCGCAAGTGTTAATGTTAGTAAAAGTGCCAAAATTTCAAAAAATATTGCGAAAAACAATAATCATCTATTTTAGTTTGACGGTTTTAGGTGTATAGAAGGCATGTATTTCATATTTAGAAATTTTATTTTTTCACATTTTTCCATGGAAAGTTACAATACCCCCTTTGGATTCTAGGTGAAAATCTCACTCTACACAAACCTCACAAAAATGTTCCCATGGTGTGAATAAATGTTCATTTTCATCAAATAAATAAAATAAAACCCAGAATAAATCATTAAAGACAAGAAATGAGCATAAAAGAAGCCTCAGCACAAGTGGTAATGTTAGTTAAAGAGCCCAAATTTCAAAAAATATTGCAAAAAAGAACAATCATCTATTTTAGAGTGACTGTTTGAGGTGTATAGAAGGCAATTATTTCATTTTTAGAAATTTTATTTTTTTACATTTTTCCATGAAAAGTGCCAATACCCCCCCTTTGGGTTCTAGGTGAAAATCTCACTCTACACAAACCTTACAAAAATGATTCCGTGGTGTGTATAATTATTCATTTTCATCAAATATACAAAAAAAGAATACATCCTGAAGGACAATATATGAACGTGAAAAATGCTTCAGGGCAAGTGCTCATGTTAATAAAAGGCCCAAATTTCAAAAAATATTGCGAAAAAACACAATCATTTATTTTAGAGTGACTGTTTAGGGTGTATAGAAGGCAATTATTTCACCCTTTCGGTTCTAGGTAAAATCGCACTTTACACAAACCTAACAAAAATGTTTCCATGGTGTGCATTATGGTTCATTTTCATCAAAAAAATTAAAAAACCAGAAAAAATCCTAAAGGACAATATATGAAAATTAAAGATGCTTCAGCGCAAGTGTTAATGTTAGTAAAAGATCCCAAATTTCAAAAAATATTGCGAAAAACAACAATCATCTATTTAAGAGTGACTGTTTGAGGTGTATAAAAGGCAATTATTTCATTTTTAAAAATTTTATTTTTTCACATTTTTCCATGAAAAGTGACAATACCCCCCTTTAGGTTCTAGGTGAAAATCTCTTTCTACACAAACCTAACAAAAATGTTTCCATGGTGTGTATTATTGTTCATTTTCATCAAATAAACAAAAGAAACCAGAAAAAATCCTGATGGACAATATATGAACATAAAAGATGCTTCCGCGCAAGTGTTAATGTTAGTAAAAGAGCCCAAATTTCAAAAAATATTGCGAAAAAGAACAATCATCTATTTTAGAGTGACTGTTTGAGGTGTATGGAAGGCAATTATTTCATTTTTAGAAAATTTATTTTTTCACATTTTTCCATGAAAAATGCCAATAGCCCCCCTTTGGGTTCAAGGTGAAAATCTCACTCTTCACAAACTTAACAAAAATGTTTCCATTGCGTGTATAATTGTTCATTTTCATCAAATAAACAAAAAAACCCAGAAAAAATCCTGAAGGACAATATATGAACATAAAAGATGCTTCAACGCAAGTGTTAATGTTAGTAAAAGAGCCAAAATTTGGAAAATTATTGCGAAAAGCAACAATCATTTATATTAGAGTGACTGTTTGAGGTGTATAGAAGGATATTTTTCCATTTTTAGAAATTTTGTTTTTTCACATTTTTCCATGAAAAGTGACAATTCCCCCCCCTTTGGGTTCTAGGTGAAAATCTCACTCTAAACAAACCTAACAAAAATGTTTCCATGGTGTGAATAAATGTTCATTTTCATCAATTAAACGAAAAAAAAGATACATCCTGAAGGACAATATATGAACATAAAGGTGCTTCAGCGCAAGTGTTTATGTTAGTAAAAGAGCCCAAATTTCTAAAAATATTGCGAAACACAACAATCATCTATTTTAGAGTCACTGTTTGAGGTGTATAGAAGGCAATTATTTCATTTTTAGAAATTTTATTTTTTCACATTTTTCCACGAAAAGTTCCAATACCCCTCCCTTTGGGTTCTAGGTGAAAATTTCACTCTACACAATCCTAACAAAAATGTTTCCATGGCGTGTATTATTGTTTATTTTCATCAAACCAACAAAAAAAACCAGAAAAAATCCTAAAGGACAATATATGAACATAAAAGATGCTTCCGCGCAACTGTTAATGTTAGTAAAAGAGCCAAAATTTCAAAAAATATTGCGAAAAACAACAATCATCTATTTTAGAGTGATTGTTTGAGGTGTATAGAAGGCTATTATTTCACCCTTTGGGTTCTAGGTGAAAACCTCACTCCACAAAAACCTAACAAAAATGTTTCCATGCTGTGCATAATTGTTCATTTTCATCAAAAAAATTAAAAAACCAGAAAAAAACCTGAAGGACAATATATGAACATTAAGGATGCTTCAGCGCAAGTGTTAATGTTAGTAAAAGATCCCAAATTTCAAAAAATATTGCGAAAAACAACAATCATCAATTTAAGGTTGACTGTTTCATGTTTAAAAACAATTATGACAATGTTCCATGTTTAAAAACATTTAAGACAATTATTTCAATTTTAAAAATTTTATTTTTTCTCATTTTTCCATGAAAAGTGCCAATACCCCCCCTTTGGGTTCTAGGATAAAATCTCACTCTACACAAACCTCACAAAAATGTTTCCGTGGTGTGTATAATTGTTCATTTTCCACAAATATGCAAAAAAAACCAGAAAAAATCCTGAAGGACAATAAGTGAACATAAAAGATACTTCAGCGCAAGTGTTAATGTTAGTAAAAGAGCCCAAACTTCAAAAAATATTGCGAAAAACAACAATCATCTATTTAAGAGTGACTTTTTGTGGTGTATAAAAGGATATTATTTCATTTTTAGAAATTTTATTTTTTCACATTTTCCCATGAAAAGTTCCAATACCCCCCCTTTGGGTTCTAGGTGAAAATCTCACTCTACACAAACCTAACAAAAATGTGTCCATATTGTGAATATATGTTCATTTTCATCAAATAAACAAAAAAAAACCAGAAAAAATCCTTAAGGACAATATATGAACATTAAGGATGCTTCAGCGCAAGTGTTAATGTTAGTAAAAGATCCCAAATTTCAAAAAATATTGCGAAAAACAACAATCATCTATTTTAGAGTGACGGTTTGAGGTGTATAGAAGGCAATTATTTCATTTTTAGAAATTTTATTTTTTCACATTTTTCCATGAAAAGTGCCAATACCCCCCCCTTTGGGTTCTAGGTGAAAATCTCACTCTACACAAACCTCTCAAAAATGTTTCCATTTTGTGTATTATTGTTCATTTTCATCAAATAAACAAAAAAAACCAGAAAAAATCCTGAAGGACAATATATGAACGTGAAAGAAGCTTCAGCGCAAGTGTTCATATTAGTTAAAGAGCCCAAATTTCAAAAAAATAATGCGAAAAACAACAATCATCTATTTTTGTGGGACGGTTTCAGGTGTATAGAAGGCATTTATTTCATATTTAGAAATTTTATTTTTCACATTTCAGACTGTTTGATGTGTATGAAAGGCAATTATTTCAATTTTAGAAATTTTATTGTTTCACATTTTTCCATGAAAAGTGCCAATACCCCCCCCTTTGGGTTCTAGGTGAAAACCTCACTCTACACAAACCTAACAAACATGTTTCGGCGGTGTGAATAAATGTTCATTTTCATCAAAACACAAAAAAAACAGAATAAATCCTAAAGGACAATAAATGATAAAAAAAGATGCTTCAGCGCAAGTTTTAGTAAAAGAGCCCAAATTTCAAAAAATATTGCGAAAAACAACAATCATCTATTTTAGAATGACTGTTTGAGGTGTATAGAAGGCAATTATTTCATTTTTAGAAATTTTATTTTTTCACATTTTTCCATGAAAAGTGCCAATCCCTTTGGGTTCAGTCAGAAGGACAATATATGAACGTGAAAGAAGCTTCAGGGCAAGTGTTCATGTTAGTAAAAGAGCCCAAATTTAAAAAAAATATTGCGAAAAACAACAATCATCTATTTAAGAGTGTCTGTTTAGGGTGTATAGAAGGCAATTATTTCACCCTTTCGGTTCTAGGTGAAAATCTCACTTGACAAAAATCAAACAAAAATGTTTCCATGGTGTGTATTGTTGTTCATTTTCATCAAATTAACAAAATAAAACCCAGAATAAATCCTGAAAGACAAGAAATGAGCATAAAAGATGCTTCAGCGCAAGTGTTATTCTTACTATAAGAGCCCAAATTTCTAAAATTATTGCGAAAAACCACAATCTTCTGTTTTAGAGTGAATGTTTGAGGTGTATAGAAAGCATTTATTTCATTTTTAGAAAATTTAATTTTTCACATTTTTCCATGAAAAGTGCCAATACCCCCCCCTTTGGGTTTTAGGTGAAAATCTCACTCTAGACAAACCTCTCAAAAATGTTTCCATGGTGTGAATAAATGTTCATTTTCATCAAAAAAACAAAAAAAACCAGAAAAAATCCCCGAAAGACAATATATGAACATGAAAGATGCTTCAGGGCAAGTGTTCATGTTAGTAAAAAACCCCAAATTTCAAAAAATATTGCGAAAAACAACAATCATCTATTTTAGACTGAATGTTTGAGGTGTATAGAAGGCAATTATTTCATTTTTAGAAATTTTATTTTTTCACATTTTTCCATGAAAAGTGCCAATATCCTCCCCTTTGGGTTCTAGGTGAAAATCTCACTCTAGACAAACCTCTCATAAATGTTTCCATTTTGTGTATAATTGTTCATTTTCATCAAATAAACAAAAAAAAACCAGAAAAAATCCTGAAGGACAATTTATGAACGTGAAAGATGCTTCAGCGCAAGTGTTCATGTTAGTAAAAGAGGCAAAATTTCAAAAAATAATGCGAAAAACAACAATCATCTCTTTTAGTGTGACGGTTTCAGTTGCATAGAAGGCATTTATTTCATATTTAGAAATTTTATTTTTCACATTTTTCCATGAAAAGTTCCAATACCCCCCCCTTTGGGTTCTTGGTGAAAATCTCACTCGACAAAAATCAAACAAAAATGTTTCCATGGTGTGTATTGTTCATTTTCATGAAATAAACAAAATAAAACCAATAATAAATCCTGAAAGACAAGAAATGAGCATAAAAGATGCTTCAGCGAAAGTGTTAATGTTACTAAAAGAGCCCAAATTTCTAAAAATATTGCGAAAAAAAAAATTTTCAGTTTTAGAGTGAATGTTTGAGGTGTATAGAAGCTATTTATTTCATTTTTAGAAAATTTAATTTTTCACATTTTTCCATGAAAAGTGCCAATACCCCCCCCTTTGGGTTCTTGGTGAAAATCTCACTCGACAAAAATCAAACAAAAATGTTTCCATGGTGTGTATTGTTCATTTTCATGAAATAAACAAAATAAAACCAATAATAAATCCTGAAAGACAAGAAATGAGCATAAAAGATGCTTCAGCGCAAGTGTTAATGTTACTAAAAGAGCCCAAATTTCTAAAAATATTGCGAAAAACAACAATCTTCAGTTTTAGAGTGAATGTTTGAGGTGTATAGAAGCCATTTTTTTCATTTTTAGAAAATTTAATTTTTCACATTTTTCCATGAAAAGTGCCAATACACCCCCCTTTGGGTTCTAGGTGAAAATCTCACTCGACACAAATCAAACAAAAATGTTTCCATGGTGTGTATTGTTGTTCATTTTCATGAAATAAACAAAATAAAACCAAGAATAAATCCTGAAAGACAAGAAATGAGCATTAAAGATGCTTCAGCGAAAGTGTTAATGTTACCAAAAAAGCCAAAATTTCTAAAAATATTGCGAAAAACAACAATTTTCAGTTTAAGAGTGAATGTTTGAGGTGTATAGAAGCTATTTATTTCATTTTTAGAAAATTTAATATTTCACATTTTTCCATGAAAAGTGCCAATACCCCTTTGGGTTTTTGGTGAAAATCTCACTCGACAAAAATCAAACAAAAATGTTTCCATGGTGTGTATTGTTCATTTTCATGAAATAAACAAAATAAAACCAAGAATAAATCCTGAAAGACAAGAAATGAGCATAAAAGATGCTTCAGCGCAAGTTTTAATGTTACTTAAAGAGCCAAAATTTCTAAAAATATTGCGAAAAACAACAATCTTCAGTTTTAGAGTGAATGTATGAGGTGTATAGAAGCCATTTTTTTCATTTTTAGAAAATTTAATTTTTCACATTTTTCCATGAAAAGTGCCAATACCCCCCCCTTTGGGTTCTAGGTGAAAATCTCACTCGACACAAATCAAACAAAAATGTTTCCATGGTGTGTATTGTTGTTCATTTTCATGAAATAAACAAAATAAAACCAAGAATAAATCCTGAAAGACAAGAAATGAGCATTAAAGATGCTTCAGCGAAAGTGTTAATGTTACCAAAAAAGCCAAAATTTCTAAAAATATTGCGAAAAACAACAATCTTCAGTTTTAGAGTGAATGTTTGAGGTGTATAGAAGCCATTAATTTCATTTTTAGAAAATTGAATTTTTCACATTTTTCCATGAAAAGTGCCAATACCCCCCCCTTTGGGTTCTAGGTGAAAATCTCACTCGACACAAATCAAACAAAAATGTTTCCATGGTGTGTATTGTTGTTCATTTTCATCAAATAAACAAAGTAAAACCCAGAATAAATCCTGAAAGACAAGAAATGAGCATAAAAGATGCTTCAGCGGAAGTGTTAATGTTACTAAAAGAGCCCAAATTTTTAAAAAAATATTGCGAAAAACAACAATTTTCAGTTTTAGAGTGAAAGTTTGAGGTGTATAGACGCTATTTATTTCATTTTTAGAAAATTTAATTTTTCACATTTTTCCATGAAAAGTGCCAATACCCCCCCCTTTGGGTTCTTGGTGAAAATCTCACTCGACAAAAATCAAACAAAAATGTTTCCATGGTGTGTATTGTTCATTTTCATGAAATAAACAAAATAAAACCAAGAATAAATCCTGAAAGACAAGAAATGAGCATAAAAGATGCTTCAGCGAAAGTGTTAATGTTACTAAAAGAGCCCAAATTTCTAAAAATATTGCGAAAAACAACAATTTTCAGTTTTAGAGTGAATGTTTGAGGTGTATAGAAGCTATTTATTTCATTTTTAGAAAATTTAATTTTTTACATTTTTCCATGAAAAGTGCCAATACCCCCCCCTTTGGGTTCTTGGTTAAAATATTACTTGACAAAAATCCAACAAAAATGTTTCCATGGTGTGTATTGTTGTTCATTTTCATCAAATAAACAAAAAAAAACCAGATTAAATCCTAAAAGACAAGAAATGAGCATAAAAGATGCTTCAGCGAAAGTGTTAATGTTACCAAAAAAGCCAAAATTTCTAAAAATATTGCGAAAAACAACAATTTTCAGTTTAAGAGTGAATGTTTGAGGTGTATAGAAGCTATTTATTTCATTTTTAGAAAATTTAATATTTCACATTTTTCCATGAAAAGTGCCAATACCCCTTTGGGTTTTTGGTGAAAATCTCACTCGACAAAAATCAAACAAAAATGTTTCCATGGTGTGTATTGTTCATTTTCATGAAATAAACAAAATAAAACCAAGAATAAATCCTGAAAGACAAGAAATGAGCATAAAAGATGCTTCAGCGCAAGTTTTAATGTTACTAAAAGAGCCAAAATTTCTAAAAATAGTGCGAAAAACAACAATCTTCAGTTTTAGAGTGAATGTTTAAGGTGTATAGAAGCCATTTTTTTCATTTTTAGAAAATTTAATTTTTCACATTTTTCCATGAAAAGTGCCAATACCCCCCCCTTTGGGTTCTAGGTGAAAATCTCACTCGACACAAATCAAACAAAAATGTTTCCATGGTGTGTATTGTTGTTCATTTTCATGAAATAAACAAAATAAAACCAAGAATAAATCCTGAAAGACAAGAAATGAGCATTAAAGATGCTTCAGCGAAAGTGTTAATGTTACCAAAAAAGCCAAAATTTCTAAAAATATTGCGAAAAACAACAATCTTCAGTTTTAGAGTGAATATTTGAGGTGTATAGAAGCCATTAATTTCATTTTTAGAAAATTGAATTTTTCACATTTTTCCATGAAAAGTGCCAATACCCCCCCCTTTGGGTTCTAGGTGAAAATCTCACTCGACACAAATCAAACAAAAATTATTCCATGGTGTGCATTGTTGTTCATTTTCATCAAATAAACAAAGTAAAACCCAGAATAAATCCTGAAAGACAAGAAATGAGCATAAAAGATGCTTCAGCGGAAGTGTTAATGTTACTAAAAGAGCCCAAATTTTTAAAAAAATATTGCGAAAAACAACAATTTTCAGTTTTAGAGTGAAAGTTTGAGGTGTATAGACGCTATTTATTTCATTTTTAGAAAATTTAATTTTTCACATTTTTCCATGAAAAGTGCCAATACCCCCCCCTTTGGGTTCTTGGTGAAAATATTACTTGACAAAAATCCAACAAAAATGTTTCCATGGTGTGTATTGTTGTTCATTTTCATAAAATAAACAAAATAAAACCAAGAATAAATCCTGAAAGACAAGAAATGAGCATAAAAGATGCTTCAGCGAAAGTGTTAATGTTACTAAAAGAGCCCAAATTTCTAAAAATATTGCAAAAAACAACAATTTTCAGTATAAGAGTGAATGTTTGAGGTGTATAGAAGCCATTTATTTCATTTTTAGAAAATTTAATTTTTCACATTTATCCATGAAAAGTGCCAATACCCCCCCTTTGTGTTCTAGGTGAAAATCTCACTCGAAACAAATCAAACAAAAATGTTTCCATGGTGTGTATTGTTGTTCATTTTCATCAAATAAACAAAAAAAACCCAGAATATATCCTGAAAGACAAGAAATGAGCATAAAAGATGCTTCAGCGCAAGTATTAATGTTACTAAAAGTGCCCAAATTTCTAAAAATATTGCGAAAAACAAGAATCATCTGTTTTAGAGTGAATGTTTGAGGTGTATAGAAGCCATTTATTTCATTTTTAGAAAATTTAATTTTTTAAAATTTTTCCATGAAAAGTGCCAATACCCCCTTTGGGTTCTAGGTGAAAATCTCACTCGACAAAAATCAAACAAAAATGTTTCCATGGGGTGTATTGTTGTTCATTTTCATCAAATAAACAAAATAAAACCCAGAATTAATCCTGAAAGACGAAATGAGCATAAAACATGCTTCAGCGCAATTGTTAATGTTACTAAAAGTGCCAAAATTTCTAAAAAAATTGCGAAAAACAACAATTTTCAGTTTTAGAGTGAATGTTTGAGGTGTATAGAAGCCATTTTTTTCATTTTTAGAAAATTTAATTTTTCACATTTTTCCATGAAAAGTGCCAATACCCCCCCCTTTGGGTTCTAGGTGAAAATGTCACTCGACACAAATCAAACAAAAATGTTTCCATGGTGTGTTTTGTTGTTCATTTTCATTAAATAAACAAAGTAAAACCCAGAATAAACCCTGAAAGACAAGAAATGAGCATAAAAGATGCTTCAGCGGAAGTGTTAATGTTACTAAAAGAGCCCAAATTTTTAAAAAAATATTGCGAAAAACAACAATTTTCAGTTTTAGAGTGAATGTTTGAGGTGTATAGACGCTATTTATTTCATTTTTAGAAAATTTAATTTTTCACATTTTTCCATGAAAAGTGCCAATACCCCCCCCTTTGGGTTCTTGGTGAAAATATTACTCGATAAAAATCCAACAAAAATGTTTCCATGGTGTGTATTGTTGTTCATTTTCATGAAATAAACAAAATAAAACCAAGAATAAATCCTGAAAGACAAGAAATGAGCATAAAAGATGCTTCAGCGGAAGTGTTAATGTTACTAAAAGAGCCCAAATTTCTAAAAATATTGCGAAAAACAACAATTTTCAGTTTTAGAGTGAATGTTTGAGGTGTATAGAAGCCATTAATTTAATTTTTAATAAATTTAATTTTTCACATTTTTCCATGAAAAGTGCCAATACCCCCCCCCTTTGGGTTCTTGGTGAAAATCTCACTCGACAAAAATCAAACAAAAATGTTTCCATGGTGTGTATTGTTCATTTTCATGAAATAAACAAAATAAAACCAAGAATAAATCCTGAAAGACAAGAAATGAGCATAAAAGATGCTTCAGCGAAAGTGTTAATGTTACTAAAAGAGCCCAAATTTCTAAAAATATTGCGAAAAAACAACAATTTTCAGTTTAAGAGTGAATGTTTGAGGTGTATAGAAGCTATTTATTTCATTTTTAGAAAATTTAATATTTCACATTTTTCCATTAAAGTGCCAATACCCCTTTGGGTTTTTGGTGAAAATCTCACTCGACAAAAATCAAACAAAAATGTTTCCATGGTGTGTATTGTTCATTTTCATGAAATAAACAAAATAAAACCAAGAATAAATCCTGAAAGACAAGAAATGAGCATAAAAGATGCTTCAGCGCAAGTTTTAATGTTACTTAAAGAGCCAAAATTTCTAAAAATATTGCGAAAAACAACAATCTTCAGTTTTAGAGTGAATGTTTGAGGTGTATAGAAGCCATTTTTTTCATTTTTAGAAAATTTAATTTTTCACATTTTTCCATGAAAAGTGCCAATACCCCCCCCTTTGGGTTCTAGGTGAAAATCTCACTCGACACAAATCAAACAAAAATGTTTCCATGGTGTGTATTGTTGTTCATTTTCATGAAATAAACAAAATAAAACCAAGAATAAATCCTGAAAGACAAGAAATGAGCATTAAAGATGCTTCAGCGAAAGTGTTAATGTTACCAAAAAAGCCAAAATTTCTAAAAATATTGCGAAAAACAACAATCTTCAGTTTTAGAGTGAATGTTTGAGGTGTATAGAAGCCATTAATTTCATTTTTAGAAAATTGAATTTTTCACATTTTTCCATGAAAAGTGCCAATACCCCCCCCTTTGGGTTCTAGGTGAAAATCTCACTCGACACAAATCAAACAAAAATGTTTCCATGGTGTGTATTGTTGTTCATTTTCATCAAATAAACAAAGTAAAACCCAGAATAAATCCTGAAAGACAAGAAATGAGCATAAAAGATGCTTCAGCGGAAGTGTTAATGTTACTAAAAGAGCCCAAATTTTTAAAAAAATATTGCGAAAAACAACAATTTTCAGTTTTAGAGTGAAAGTTTGAGGTGTATAGACGCTATTTATTTCATTTTTAGAAAATTTAATTTTTCACATTTTTCCATGAAAAGTGCCAATACCCCCCCCTTTGGGTTCTTGGTGAAAATCTCACTCGACAAAAATCAAACAAAAATGTTTCCATGGTGTGTATTGTTCATTTTCATGAAATAAACAAAATAAAACCAAGAATAAATCCTGAAAGACAAGAAATGAGCATAAAAGATGCTTCAGCGAAAGTGTTAATGTTACTAAAAGAGCCCAAATTTCTAAAAATATTGCGAAAAACAACAATTTTCAGTTTTAGAGTGAATGTTTGAGGTGTATAGAAGCTATTTATTTCATTTTTAGAAAATTTAATTTTTTACATTTTTCCATGAAAAGTGCCAATACCCCCCCCTTTGGGTTCTTGGTTAAAATATTACTTGACAAAAATCCAACAAAAATGTTTCCATGGTGTGTATTGTTGTTCATTTTCATCAAATAAACAAAAAAAAACCAGATTAAATCCTAAAAGACAAGAAATGAGCATAAAAGATGCTTCAGCGAAAGTGTTAATGTTACCAAAAAAGCCAAAATTTCTAAAAATATTGCGAAAAACAACAATTTTCAGTTTAAGAGTGAATGTTTGAGGTGTATAGAAGCTATTTATTTCATTTTTAGAAAATTTAATATTTCACATTTTTCCATGAAAAGTGCCAATACCCCTTTGGGTTTTTGGTGAAAATCTCACTCGACAAAAATCAAACAAAAATGTTTCCATGGTGTGTATTGTTCATTTTCATGAAATAAACAAAATAAAACCAAGAATAAATCCTGAAAGACAAGAAATGAGCATAAAAGATGCTTCAGCGCAAGTTTTAATGTTACTAAAAGAGCCAAAATTTCTAAAAATAGTGCGAAAAACAACAATCTTCAGTTTTAGAGTGAATGTTTAAGGTGTATAGAAGCCATTTTTTTCATTTTTAGAAAATTTAATTTTTCACATTTTTCCATGAAAAGTGCCAATACCCCCCCCTTTGGGTTCTAGGTGAAAATCTCACTCGACACAAATCAAACAAAAATGTTTCCATGGTGTGTATTGTTGTTCATTTTCATGAAATAAACAAAATAAAACCAAGAATAAATCCTGAAAGACAAGAAATGAGCATTAAAGATGCTTCAGCGAAAGTGTTAATGTTACCAAAAAAGCCAAAATTTCTAAAAATATTGCGAAAAACAACAATCTTCAGTTTTAGAGTGAATATTTGAGGTGTATAGAAGCCATTAATTTCATTTTTAGAAAATTGAATTTTTCACATTTTTCCATGAAAAGTGCCAATACCCCCCCCTTTGGGTTCTAGGTGAAAATCTCACTCGACACAAATCAAACAAAAATGTTTCCATGGTGTGCATTGTTGTTCATTTTCATCAAATAAACAAAGTAAAACCCAGAATAAATCCTGAAAGACAAGAAATGAGCATAAAAGATGCTTCAGCGGAAGTGTTAATGTTACTAAAAGAGCCCAAATTTTTAAAAAAATATTGCGAAAAACAACAATTTTCAGTTTTAGAGTGAAAGTTTGAGGTGTATAGACGCTATTTATTTCATTTTTAGAAAATTTAATTTTTCACATTTTTCCATGAAAAGTGCCAATACCCCCCCCTTTGGGTTCTTGGTGAAAATATTACTTGACAAAAATCCAACAAAAATGTTTCCATGGTGTGTATTGTTGTTCATTTTCATAAAATAAACAAAATAAAACCAAGAATAAATCCTGAAAGACAAGAAATGAGCATAAAAGATGCTTCAGCGAAAGTGTTAATGTTACTAAAAGAGCCCAAATTTCTAAAAATATTGCAAAAAACAACAATTTTCAGTATAAGAGTGAATGTTTGAGGTGTATAGAAGCCATTTATTTCATTTTTAGAAAATTTAATTTTTCACATTTATCCATGAAAAGTGCCAATACCCCCCCTTTGTGTTCTAGGTGAAAATCTCACTCGAAACAAATCAAACAAAAATGTTTCCATGGTGTGTATTGTTGTTCATTTTCATCAAATAAACAAAAAAAACCCAGAATATATCCTGAAAGACAAGAAATGAGCATAAAAGATGCTTCAGCGCAAGTATTAATGTTACTAAAAGTGCCCAAATTTCTAAAAATATTGCGAAAAACAAGAATCATCTGTTTTAGAGTGAATGTTTGAGGTGTATAGAAGCCATTTATTTCATTTTTAGAAAATTTAATTTTTTAAAATTTTTCCATGAAAAGTGCCAATACCCCCTTTGGGTTCTAGGTGAAAATCTCACTCGACAAAAATCAAACAAAAATGTTTCCATGGGGTGTATTGTTGTTCATTTTCATCAAATAAACAAAATAAAACCCAGAATTAATCCTGAAAGACGAAATGAGCATAAAACATGCTTCAGCGCAATTGTTAATGTTACTAAAAGTGCCAAAATTTCTAAAAAAATTGCGAAAAACAACAATTTTCAGTTTTAGAGTGAATGTTTGAGGTGTATAGAAGCCATTTTTTTCATTTTTAGAAAATTTAATTTTTCACATTTTTCCATGAAAAGTGCCAATACCCCCCCCCTTTGGGTTCTAGGTGAAAATCTCACTCGACACAAATCAAACAAAAATGTTTCCATGGTGTGTTTTGTTGTTCATTTTCATTAAATAAACAAAGTAAAACCCAGAATAAACCCTGAAAGACAAGAAATGAGCATAAAAGATGCTTCAGCGGAAGTGTTAATGTTACTAAAAGAGCCCAAATTTTTAAAAAAATATTGCGAAAAACAACAATTTTCAGTTTTAGAGTGAATGTTTGAGGTGTATAGACGCTATTTATTTCATTTTTAGAAAATTTAATTTTTCACATTTTTCCATGAAAAGTGCCAATACCCCCCCCTTTGGGTTCTTGGTGAAAATATTACTCGATAAAAATCCAACAAAAATGTTTCCATGGTGTGTATTGTTGTTCATTTTCATGAAATAAACAAAATAAAACCAAGAATAAATCCTGAAAGACAAGAAATGAGCATAAAAGATGCTTCAGCGAAAGTGTTAATGTTACTAAAAGAGCCCAAATTTCTAAAAATATTGCAAAAAACAACAATTTTCAGTGTAAAAGTGAATGTTTGAGGTGAATAGAAGCCATTTATTTCATTTTTAGAAAATTTAATTTTTCACATTTTTCCATGAAAAGTGCCAATACCCCCCCCTTTGGGTTCTAGGTGAAAATCTCACTCGACCCAAATCAAACAAAAATGTTTCCATGGTGTGTATTGTTGTCCATTTTCATCAAATAAACAAAATAAAACCCAGAATAAATCCTGAAAGACAAGAAATGAGCATAAAAGATGCTTCAGCGGAAGTGTTAATGTTACTAAAAGAGCCCAAATTTCTAAAAATATTGCGAAAAACAACAATTTTCAGTTTTAGAGTGAATGTTTGAGGTGTATAGAAGCCATTAATTTAATTTTTAATAAATTTAATTTTTCACATTTTTCCATGAAAAGTGCAAATACCCCCCCTTTGGGTTCTAGGTGAAAATCTCACTCGACACAAATCAAACAAAAATGTTTCCATGGTGTGTATTGTTTTCATTTTCATCAAATAAACAAAATAAAACCCAGAATAAATCCTGAAAGACAAGAAATGAGCATAAAAGATGCTTCAGCGGAAGTGTTAATGTTACTAAAAGAGCCAACATTTCTAAAAATATTACGAAAAACAATAATCTTCTTTTTAAGAGTGAATGTTTCAGGTATATAGAAGCCATTTATTTCATTTTTAGAAAATTTAATTTTTTACATTTTTCCATTAAAAGTGCCAATACCCCCTTTGGGTTCTAGGTGAAAATCTCACTCGACAAAAATCAAACAAAAATGTTTCCATGGTGTGTATTGTTGTTCATTTTCATCAAATAAACAAAATAAACCCCAAATAAATCCTGAAAGACGAAATGAGCATAAAAGATGCTTCAGCGCAATTGTTAATGTTACTAAAAGTGCAAAAATTTCTTAAAATATTGCGAAAAACAACAATTTTCAGTATAAGAGTGAATGTTTGAGGTGTATAGAAGCCATTTATTTTATTTTTAGAAAATTTAATTTTTCACATTTTTCAATGAAATGTGCCAATACCCCCTTTGGGTTCTAGGTGAAAATCTCACTCGACACAAATCAAACAAAAATGTTTCCATGGTGTGTATTGTGGTTAATTTTCATCTAATAAACAAAATAAAACCCAGAATAAATCCTGAAAGACAAGAAATGAGCAAAAAAGATGCTTCAGCGAATGTGCTTATGTTACTAAAAGAGCCAAAATTTCTAAAAATATTGCGAAAAACAACAATCTTCTGTTTTAGAATGAATGTTTGAGGTGTAAAGAAGCCATTTATTTCATTTTTAGAAAATTTAATTTTTCACATTTTTCCATGAAAAGTGCCAATACCCCCCCTTGGGTTCTAGGTGAAAATCTCACTCGAAACATATCAAACAAAAATGTTTCCATGGTGTGTATTGTTGTTCATTTTCATCAAATAAACACAATAAAACCCAGAATAAATCCTGAAAGACAAGAAATGAGCATAAAAGATGCTTCAGCGCAAGTGTTAATGTTACTAAAAGAGCCAAAATTTCTAAAAATAGTGCGAAAAACAACAATCTTCTGTTTTAGAGTGAATGTTTGAGGTGTTTAGAAGCCATTTATTTCATTTTTAGAAAATTTAATTTTTCACATTTTTCCATGAAAAGTGCCAATACCCCCTTTGTGTTCTAGGTGAAAATCTCACTCGACACAAATCAAACAAAAATGTTTCCATGGTGTGTATTGTTTTTCAGTTTCATCAAATAAACAAAATAAAACTCAGAATAAATCCTGAAAGACAAGAAATGAGCATAAAAGATGCCTCAGCGAAAGTGTTAATGTTACTAAAAGAGCCAAAATTTCTAAAAATATTGCGAAAAACAACAATCTTCTGTTTTAGAGTGAACCTTTGAGGTGTATAGAAGCCATTTATTTCATTTTTAGAAAATTTAATTTTTCTAATTTTTCTATAAAAAGTGTCATTACCCCCCCCTTGGGGTTCAAGGTGAAAATCTCACTCGATACAAATCAAACAAAAATGATTCCATGGTGATTATTGTTGTTCATTTTCATCTAATAAACAAAATAAAACCAAGAATAAATCCTGAAAGACAAGAAATGAGCATAAAAGACGCTTAAGCGCCAGTGTTAATGTTATTAAAAGAGTCCAAATTTCTAAAAATATTGCGAAAAACAAGAATCATCTGTTTTAGAGTGAATGTTTGAGGTGTATAGAAGCCATTTATTTCATTTTTAGAAAATTTAATTTTTTACATTTTTCCATGAAAAGTGCCAATACCCCCCCCCCTTTGGGTTCTAGGTGAAAATCTCACTCGAAAAAAATCAAACAAAAATGTTTCCATGGTGTGTATTGTTGTTCATTATCATCAAATAAACAAAAAAAAACCCAGAATATATCCTGAAAGACAAGAAATGAGCATAAAAGATGCTTCAGCGCAAGTGTTAATGTTACTAAAAGTGCACAAATTTCTAAAAATATTGCGAAAAACAACAATTTTCAGTATAAGAGTGAATGTTTGAGGTGTATAGAAGCCATTAATTTCATTTTTAGAAAATTTCATTTTTCACATTTTTCCATGAAAAGTGCCAATACCCCCCCTTTGGGTTCTAGGTGAAAATCACACTCAAAACAAATCAATTCAAAAATGTTTCCATGGTGTTTATTGTAGTTCATTTTCATCAAATAAATAAAATAAAACCAAGAATAAATCCTGAAAGACAAGAAATGAGCATAAAGGATGCTTAAGCGCAAGTGTTAATGTTACTAAAAGAGCAAAAATTTCTAAAAATATTGCGAAAAACAACAATCTTCTGTTTTAGAGTGAATGTTTGAGGTGTATAGAAGCCATTTATTTCATTTTTAGAAAATTTAATTTTTTACATTTTTCCATGAAAAGTGCCAATACCCCCTTTGGGTTCTAGGTGAAAATCTCACTCGACAAAAATCAAACAAAAATGTTTCCATGGTGTGTATTGTTGTTCATTTTCATCAAATAAACAAAATAAAACCCAGAATAAATCCTGAAAGACGAAATGAGCATAAAAGATGCTTCAGCGCAATTGTTAATGTTACTAAAAGAGCCCAAATTTCTAAAACTATTGCGAAAAACAACAATTTTCAGTTTTAGAGTGAATGTTTGAGGTGTATAGAAGCCATTTGTTTCATTTTTAGAAAATATAATTTTTCACATTTTTACATGAAAAGTGCCAATACCCCCCCCTTTGGGTTCTAGGTGAAAATCACTCTCGAAACAAATCAATTCAAAAATGTTTTCATGGTGTTTATTGTTGTTCATTTTCATCAAATAAATAAAATAAACCAAGAAAAAATCCTGAAAGACAAGAAATGAGCATAAAAGATGCTTCAGCGCAAGTGTTAATGTTACTAAAAGAGCCCAAATCTCTAAAAATATTGCGAAAAAACAACATTTTTCTGTTTTAGAGTGAATGTTTGAGGTGTATAGAAGCCATTAATTTCATTTTTAGTAAATTTAATTTTTCACATTTTTCTCCGAAAAGTGCAAATACCCCCTTTGGGTTCTAGGTGAAAATCTCACTCGACACAAATCAAACAAAAATGTTTCCATGGTGTGTATTGTTGTTCATTTTCATCAAATAAACAAAATAAAACCCAGAATAAATCCTGAAAGACAAGAAATGAGCATAAAAGATGCTTCAGCGGAAGTGTTAATGTTACTAAAAGAGCCCAAATTTCTAAAAATATTGCGAAAAACAACAATCTTCTGTTTTAGAGTGAATGTTTGAGGTATATAGAAGCCATTTATTTCATTTTTAGAAAATTTAATATTTTTACATTTTTCCATGAAAAGTGCCAAAACCCCCTTTGGGTTCTAGGTGAAAATCTCACTCGACAAAAATCAAACAAAAATGTTTCCATGGTGTGTATTGTTGTTCATTTTCATCAAATAAACAAAATAAATCCCAGAATAAATCCTGAAAGACGAAATGAGCATAAAAGATGCTTCAGCGCAATTGTTAATGTTACTAAAAGTGCCAAAATTTCTAAAAATATTGCGAAAAAACAACAATTTTCAGTATAAGAGTGAATGTTTGAGGTGTATAGAAGCCATTTATTTTATTTTTAGAAAATTTAATTTTCACATTTTTCAATGAAATGTGCCAATACCTTTGGGTTCTAGGTGAAAATCTCACTCGACACAAATCAAACAAAAATATTTCCATGGTGTGTATTGTGGTTAATTTTCATCTAATAAACAAAATAAAACCCAGAATAAATCCTGAAAGACAAGAAATGAGCAAAAAAGATGCTTCAGCGAATGTGTTAATGTTACTAAAAGAGCCAAAATTTCTAAAAATATTGCGAAAAACAACAATCTTCTGTTTTAGAGTGAATGTTTGAGGTGTAAAGAAGCCATTTATTTCATTTTTAGAAAATTTAATTTTTCACATTTTTCCATGAAAAGTGCCAATACACACCATGCCAATAGCCCCCCCTTTGGGTTCTAGGTGAAAATCTCTTTCAACACAAATGAAACAAAATGTTTCCATGGTGTGTATTGTTGTTCATTTTCAACAAACAAACAAAATAAAACCCAGAAAAATCCTGAAAGACAAGAAATGCGCATAAAAGATGCTTCAGCGCAAGTGTTAATGATACTAAAGGGGCCCAAATTTCTAAAAATATTTCGAAAAACAACAATTTACAGTTTAAGATTGAATGTTTGAGGTGTATAGAAGCCATTTATTTCATTTTTAGAAAATTTAATTTTTCACATTTTTCCATGAAGAGTGCCAACACCCCCCTTTTGGGTTCTAGGTGAAAATCACACTCGACACAAATCAAACAAAAATGTTTCCATGGTGTTTATTGTTGTTCATTTTCATCAAATAAATAAAATAAAACCAAGAATAAATCCTGAAAGACAAGAAGTGAGCATAAAAGATGCTTCAGCGCAAGTGGTAATGTTACTAAAAGAGCCCAAATTTCTAAAAATATTGCGAAAAACAACAATTTTCAGTTTTAGAGTGAATGTTTGAGGTGTTTAGAAGCGATTTATTTCATTTTTAGAAAATTTAATTTTTCACATTTTTCCATGAAAAGTGCCAATACCCCCCCTTTGGGTTCTTGGTGAAAATCTCACTCGACAAAAATCAAACAAAAATGTTTCCATGGTGTGTATTGTTCATTTTCATGAAATAAACAAAATAAAACCAATAATTAATCCTGAAAGACAAGAAATGAGCATTAAAGATGCTTCAGCGCAAGTGGTAATGTTACTTAAAGAGCCCAAATTTCTAAAAATATTGCGAAAAACAACAATTTTTATTATAAGAGTGAATGTTTGAGGTGTATAGAAGCCATTTATTTCATTTTTAGAAAATTTAATTTTTCACATTTTTCCATGAAAAGTGCCAATACCCCCCCTTTGGGTTCTAGGTGAAAATCTCACTCGACACAAATCAAACAAAAATGTTTCCATGGTGTGTATTGTTGTTCATTTTCATCAAATAAACAAAAAAAAAACCAGATTAAATCCTGAAAGACAAGAAATGAGCATAAAAGATGCTTCAGCGGAAGTGTTTATATACTAAAAGAGCCCAAATTTCTAAAAATAATGCGAAAAAAAACAATTTTCAGTTTTAGAGTGAATGTTTGAGGTGTATAGAAGCTATTTATTTCATTTTTAGAAAATTTAATTTTTCACATTTTTCCATGAAGAGTGCCAATACCCCCCCCCCCCTTTGGGTTCTTGGTGAAAATCTCACTCGACAAAAATCAAACAAAAATGTTTCCATGGTGTGTATTGTTGTTCATTTTCATGAAATAAATAAAATAAAACCAAGAATAAATACTGAAAGACAAGAAATGAGCATAAAAGATGCTTCAGCGCAAGTGTTAATGTTACTAAAAGAGCCCAAATTTCTAAAAATATTGCGAAAAACAACAATTTTCAGTATAAGACTGAATGTTTGAGGTGTATAGAAGCCATTTATTTCATTTTTAGAAAATTTAATTTTTCACATTTTTCCATGAAGAGTGCCAATACCCCCCCCCTTTGGGTTCTAGGTGAAAATCTCACTCGACACAAATCAAACAAAAATGTTACCATGGTGTTTTTTGTTTTTCATTTTCATCAAATAAACAAAATAAAACAAAGAATAAATCCTGAAAGACAAGAAATGAGCATAAAAGATGCTTCAGCGCAAGTGTTAATGTTACTAAAAGAGCCCAAATTTCTAAAAATATTGCGAAAAACAACAATTTTCAGTTTTAGAGTGAATGTTTGAGGTGTATAGAAGCCATTTATTTCATTTTTAGAAAATTTAATTTTTCACATTTTTCCATGAAAAGTGCCAATACCCCCCCCTTTGGGTTCTAGGTGAAAATCAAACTCGAAACAAATCAATACAAAAATGTTTCCATGGTGTTTATTGTTGTTCATTTTCATCAAATAAATAAAATAAAACCAAGAATAAATCCTGAAAGACAAGAAATGAGCATAAAAGATGCTTCAGCGCAAGTGTTAATATTACTAAAAGAGCCCAAATTTCTAAAAATATTGCGAAAAACAACAATTTTCAGTATTAGGATGATGTTTGAGGTGTATACACGCTATTTATTTCATTTTTAGAAAATTTAATTTTTCACATTTTTCCATTAAAAGTGCCAATACCCCCTCCTTTGGGTTCTAAGTGAAAATCTCACTCGACACAAATCAAACAAAAATAATTCCATGGTGTGTATTGTTTTTAATTTTCATCTAATAAACATAAGAGAACCCAGAATAAATCCTGAAAGACAAGAAATGAGCATAAAAGATGCTTCAGCGAAAGTGTTAATGTTACTAAAAGGGCCAAAATTTCTAAAAATATTGCGAAAAACAACAATCTTCTGTTTTAGAGTGAATGTTTGAGGTGGATAGAAGCTATTTATTTCATTTTTAGAAAATTTAATTTTTCACTTTTTTTCATGAAAAGTTCCCCCTTTGGGTTCTAGGTGAAAATCTCACTCGACTCAAATTAAACAAAAATGTTTCCATGGTGTGTATTGTTGTTCATTTTCATCAAATAAACAAAATTAAACCCAGAAAAATCCTGAAAGACAAGAAATGAGCATAAAAGATGCTTAAGCGCAAGTGTTAATGTTACTAAAAGAGCCCAAATTTCTAAAAATATTGCGAAAAACAACAATTTTCAGTTTTAGAGTGAATGTTTGAGGTTTATAGAAGCCATTTATTTCACTTTTAGAAAATTAGATATTTCACATTTTTCCATGAAAAGTGCCAATACCCCTTTTCTTGCCTTGGGTTCTAGGTGAAAGTCACACTCGACACAAATGAAACAAAAATGTTTCCATGGTGTGTATTGTTGTTCATTTTCATCAAATAAAATTAATTAAACCCAGAATAAATCCTGAAAGACAAGAAATGAGCATAAAAGATGCTTCACCGGAAGTGTTAATGTTACTAAAAGAGCCCAAATTTTTAAAAAAATATTGCGAAAAACAACAATTTTCAGTTTTAGAGTGAATGTTTGAGGTGTATAGACGCTATTTATTTCATTTGTAGAAAATTTAATTTTTCACATTTTTCCATGAAAAGTGCCAATACCCCCTTTGGGTTCTTGGTGAAAATCTCACTCGACAAAAATCTAACAAAAATGTTTCCATGGTGTGTATTGTTGTTCATTTTCATGAAATAAACAAAATAAAACCCAGAATAAATCCTGAAAGACGAGAAATGAGCATAAAAGATACTTCAGCTAAAGTGTTAATGTTACTAAAAGAGCCCAAATTTCTAAAAATATTGCGAAAAACAACAATTTTCAGTATAAGACTGAATGTTTGAGGTGTATAGAAGCCATTTATTTCATTTTTAGAAAATTTAATTTTTCAAATTTTTCCATGAAGAGTGCCAATACCCCCCCCCTTTGGGTTCTAGGTGAAAATCTCACTCGACACAAATCAAACAAAAATGTTACCATGGTGTTTTTTGTTTTTCATTTTCATCAAATAAACAAAATAAAACAAAGAATAAATCCTGAAAGACAAGAAATGAGCATAAAAGATGCTTCAGCGCAAGTGTTAATGTTACTAAAAGAGCCCAAATTTCTAAAAATATTGCGAAAAACAACAATTTTCAGTTTTAGAGTGAATGTTTGAGGTGTATAGAAGCCATTTATTTCATTTTTAGAAAATTTAATTTTTCACATTTTTCCATGAAAAGTGCCAATACCCCCCCCTTTGGGTTCTAGGTGAAAATCACACTCGAAACAAATCAATACAAAAATGTTTCCATGGTGTTTATTGTTGTTCATTTTCATCGAATAAATAAAATAAAACCAAGAATAAATCCTGAAAGACAGGAAATGAGCATAAAAGATGCTTCAGCGCAAGTGTTAATGTTACTAAAAGAGCCCAAATTTCTAAAAATATTGCGAAAAACAACAATTTTCAGTATAAAAGTGAATGTTTGAGGTGTAGAGTAGCCATTTATTTCATTTTTAGAAAATTAAATTTTTCACATTTTTCCATGAAAAGTGCCAATACCCCCCCCTTTGGGTTCTAGGTGAAAATCTCACTCGACACAAATCAAACAAAAATGTTTCCATGGTGTTTTTTGTAGTTCATTTTCAATAAATAAACAAAATAAAACAAAGAATAAATCCTGAAAGACCAGAAATGAGCATAAAACATGCTTCAGCGCAAGTGTTAATGTTACTAAAAGAGCCCAAATTTCTAAAAATATTGCGAAAAACAACAATTTTCAGTTTTAGAGTGAATGTTTGAGGTGTATAGAAGCCATTTATTTCATTTTTAGAAAATTTAATTTTTCACATTTTTCCATGAAAAGTGCCAATACCCCCCCCTTTGGGTTCTAGGTGAAAATCAAATTCGAAACAAATCAATACAAAAATGTTTCCATGGTGTTTATTGTTGTTCATTTTCATCAAATAAATAAAATAAAACCAAGAATAAATCCTGAAAGACAAGAAATGAGCATAAAAGATGCTTCAGCGCAAGTGTTAATATTACTAAAAGAGTCCAAATTTCTAAAAATATTGCGAAAAACAACAATTTTCAGTATTAGGATGAATGTTTGAGGTGTATACACGCTATTTATTTCATTTTTAGAAAATTTAATTTTTCACATTTTTCCATTAAAAGTGCCAATACCCCCTCCTTTGGGTTCTAAGTGAAAATCTCACTCGACACAAATCAAACAAAAATAATTCCATGGTGTGTATTGTTTTTAATTTTCATCTAATAAACATAAGAGAACCCAGAATAAATCCTGAAAGACAAGAAATGAGCATAAAAGATGCTTCAGCGAAAGTGTTAATGTTACTAAAAGGGCCAAAATTTCTAAAAATATTGCGAAAAACAACAATCTTCTGTTTTAGAGTGAATGTTTGAGGTGGATAGAAGCTATTGATTTCATTTTTAGAAAATTTAATTTTTCACTTTTTTTCATGAAAAGTTCCCCCTTTGGGTTCTAGGTGAAAATCTCACTCGACTCAAATTAAACAAAAATGTTTCCATGGTGTGTATTGTTGTTCATTTTCATCAAATAAACAAAATTAAACCCAGAAAAATCCTGAAAGACAAGAAATGAGCATAAAAGATGCTTAAGCGCAAGTGTTAATGTTACTAAAAGAGCCCAAATTTCTAAAAATATTGCGAAAAACAACAATTTTCAGTTTTAGAGTGAATGTTTGAGGTTTATAGAAGCCATTTATTTCATTTTTAGAAAATTTAATATTTCACATTTTCCATGAAAAGTGCCAATACCCCCCCCCTTTGGGTTCTAGGTGAAAGTCACACTCGACACAAATGAAACAAAAATGTTTCCATGGTGTGTATTGTTGTTCATTTTCATCAAATAAAATAAATTAAACCCAGAATAAATCCTGAAAGACAAGAAATGAGCATAAAAGATGCTTCACCGGAAGTGTTAATGTTACTAAAAGAGCCCAAATTTTTAAAAAAATATTGCGAAAAACAACAATTTTCAGTTTTAGAGTGAATGTTTGAGGTGTATAGACGCTATTTATTTCATTTGTAGAAAATTTAATTTTTCACATTTTTCCATGAAAAGTGCCAATACCCCCTTTGGGTTCTTGGTGAAAATCTCACTCGACAAAAATCTAACAAAAATGTTTCCATGGTGTGTATTGTTGTTCATTTTCATGAAATAAACAAAATAAAACCCAGAATAAATCCTGAAAGACGAGAAATGAGCAGAAAAGACTCTTCAGCGAAAGTGTTAATGTTACTAAAAGAGCCCAAATTTCTAAAAATATTGCAAAAAACAACAATTTTCAGTATAAGAGTGAATGTTTGAGGTGTATAGAAGCCATTTATTTCATTTTTAGAAAATTTAATTTTTCACATTTTTCCATGAAAACTGCCAATACCCCCCCCTTTGTGTTCTAGGTGAAAATCTCACTCGAAACAAATCAAACAAAAATGTTTCCATGGTGTGTATTGTTGTTCATTTTCATCAAATAAACAAAAAAAAACCCAGAATGTATGCTGAAAGACAAGAAATGAGCATAAAAGATGCTTCAGCGCAAGTATTTATGTTACTAAAAGTGCCCAAATTTCTAAAAATATTGCGAAAAACAACAATTTTCAGAATTACAGTGAAAGTTTGAGGTGTATAGAAGCCATTTATTTCATTTTTAGAAAATTTATTTTTTCACATTTTTCCATGAAAAGTGCAAATACCCCCCCTTTGGGTTCTAGGTGAAAATCTCACTCGAAACATATCAAACAAAAATGTTTCCATGGTGTGTATTGTTGGTCATTTTCATCAAATAAACAAAATAAAACCCAGAATTAATCCTGAAAGACGAAATGAGCATAAAAGATGCTTCAGCGCAATTGTTAATGTTACTAAAAGTGCCAAAATTTCTTAAAATATTGCGAAAAACAACAATTTTCAGTATAAGACTGAATGTTTGAGGTGTAAAGAAGCCATTTATTTTATTTTTAGAAAATTTAATTTTTCACATTTTTCCATGAAATGTGCCAATACCCCCTTTGGGTTCCAGGTGAAAATCTCACTCGACACAAATCAAACAAAAATGTTTCCATGGTGTGTATTGTGGTTAATTTTCATCTAATAAACAAAATAAAACCCAGAATAAATCCTGAAAGACAAGAAATGAGCAAAAAAGATGCTTCAGCGAATGTGTTAATGTTACTAAAAGAGCCCAAATTTCTAAAAATATTGCGAAAAACAACAATCTTCTGTTTTAGAGTGAATGTTTGAGGTGTAAAGAAGCCATTTATTTCATTTTTAGAAAATTTAATTTTTCACATTTTTCCATGAAAAGTGCCAATACACACCATGCCAATAGCCCCCCTTTGGGTTCTAGGTGAAAATCTCACTCAACACAAATTAAACAAAAATGTTTCCATGGTGTGTATTGTTGTTCATTTTCATCAAATAAACAAAATAAAACCCAGAAAAATCCTGAAAGACAAGAAATGAGCATGAAAGATGCTTCAGCGCAAGTGTTAATGTTACTAAAAGAGCCCAAATTTCTAAAAATATTGCGAAAATCAACAATTTTCAGTTTTAAAGTGAATGTTTGAGGTGTATAGAAGCCATTTATTTCATTTTTAGAACATTTAATTTTTCACTTTTTTCCATGCAAAGTGCCATTACCCCCCCCCTTTGGGTTCTAGGTGAAAATCACACTCGACACAAATCAAACAAAAATGTTTCCATGGTGTTTATTGTTGTTCATTTTCATCAAATAAATAAAATAAAACCAAGAAAAAATCCTGAAAGACAAGAAATGAGCATAAAAGGTGCTTCAGCGCAAATGTTAATGTTACTAAAGGAGCCAAAATTTCTCAAAATATTGCGACAAACAACAATTTTCTGTTTTAGAGTGAATGTTTGTGGTGTATAGAAGCTATTTATTTCATTTTTAGAAAATTTAATTTTTCACATTCTTCCATGAAAAGTGCCAATACCCCCCCCTTTGGGTTCTTGGTGAAAATCTCACTCGACAAAAATCAAACAAAAATGTTTCCATGGAGTGTATTGTTCATTTTCATGAAATAAACAAAATAAAACCAAGAATAAATCCTGAAAGACAAGAAATGAGCATAAAAGATGCTTCAGCCCAAGTGTTAATGTTACTAAAAGAGCCCAAATTTCTAAAAATATTGCGAAAAAAAACAATCTTCAGTTTTAGAGTGAATGTTTGAGGTGTATAGAAGGCATTTATTTCATTTTTAGAAATTGTTATTGTTCAAATTTCTTAATGAAAAGTGCCAAGACCTCCCCTTTGGGTTCTAGGTGAAATTCTAACTCGACACAAATCAAACAAAAATGTTTCCATGATGTGTATTTTTGTTCATTTTCATCAAATAAACAAAATAAAACCCAGAATAAATCCTGTAAAACAAGAAATGAGCATAAAAGATTCTTCAGCGCAAGTGTTAATGTTACTAAAAGAGCCCAAATTTCTAAAAATATTTCGAAAAGCAACAATTTTCAGTTTTAGAGTGAATGTTTGAGGTGTATAGAAGGCATTTATTTCATTTTTAGAAAATTTAATTTTTCACATTTTTCCATGAAAAGTGCCAATACCCCCCCTTTGGGTTCTAGGTGAAAATCTCAGTCGAAAAAAATCAAACAAAAATGTTCCCATGGTGTGTATTGTTGTTCATGTTCATCAAATAAACAAAATAAACCTCAGAAAAAATCCTGAAAGACAAGAAATGAGCATAAAAGATACTTCAGCGCAAGTGTTATTCTTACTATAAGAGCCCAAATTTCTAAAAATATTGCGAAAAGAAAGAATTTTCAGTTTTTGAGTGAATGTTTGAGGTGTATAGAAGGCATTTATTTCATTTTTAGAAAATTTAATTTTTCACATTTTTCCATGAAAAGTGCCAATACCCCCCCCTTTAGGTTCTAGGTGAAAATCTCAGTCGACACAAATCAAACAAAAATGTTTCCATGGTGTGTATTGTTGTTCATTTTCATCAAATAAACAAAATTAAACCCAGAATAAATCCTGAAAGACAAGAAATGAGCATAAAAGATGCTTCAGCGCAAGTGTTAATGTTACTAAAAGTGCACAAATTTCTAAAAATATTGCGAAAAACAACAATTTTCAGTATAAGAGTGAATGTTTGAGGTGTATAGAAGCCATTAATTTCATTTTTAGAAAATTTCATTTTTCACATTTTTCCATGAAAAGTGCCAATACCCCCCCTTTGGGTTCTAGGTGAAAATCACACTCAAAACAAATCAATTCAAAAATGTTTCCATGGTGTTTATTGTAGTTCATTTTCATCAAATAAATAAAATAAAACCAAGAATAAATCCTGAAAGACAAGAAATGAGCATAAAGGATGCTTAAGCGCAAGTGTTAATGTTACTAAAAGAGCAAAAATTTCTAAAAATATTGCGAAAAACAACAATCTTCTGTTTTAGAGTGAATGTTTGAGGTGTATAGAAGCCATTTATTTCATTTTTAGAAAATTTAATTTTTTACATTTTTCCATGAAAAGTGCCAATACCCCCTTTGGGTTCTAGGTGAAAATCTCACTCGACAAAAATCAAACAAAAATGTTTCCATGGTGTGTATTGTTGTTCATTTTCATCAAATAAACAAAATAAAACCCAGAATAAATCCTGAAAGACGAAATGAGCATAAAAGATGCTTCAGCGCAATTGTTAATGTTACTAAAGGAGCCCAAATTTCTAAAACTATTGCGAAAAACAACAATTTTCAGTTTTAGAGTGAATGTTTGAGGTGTATAGAAGCCATTTGTTTCATTTTTAGAAAATATAATTTTTCACATTTTTACATGAAAAGTGCCAATACCCCCCCCTTTGGGTTCTAGGTGAAAATCACTCTCGAAACAAATCAATTCAAAAATGTTTTCATGGTGTTTATTGTTGTTCATTTTCATCAAATAAATAAAATAAAACCAAGAAAAAATCCTGAAAGACAAGAAATGAGCATAAAAGATGCTTCAGCGCAAGTGTTAATGTTACTACAAAGAGCCCAAATCTCTAAAAATATTGCGAAAAACAACATTTTTCTGTTTTAGAGTGAATGTTTGAGGTGTATAGAAGCCATTAATTTCATTTTTAGTAAATTTAATTTTTCACATTTTTCTCCGAAAAGTGCAAATACCCCCTTTGGGTTCTAGGTGAAAATCTCACTCGACACAAATCAAACAAAAATGTTTCCATGGTGTGTATTGTTGTTCATTTTCATCAAATAAACAAAATAAAACCCAGAATAAATCCTGAAAGACAAGAAATGAGCATAAAAGATGCTTCAGCGCAAGTGTTTTTCTTACTATAAGAGCCCAAATTTCTAAAAATATTGCGAAAAGAGAGAATTTTCAGTTTTAGAGTGAATGTTTTAGGTGTATAGAAGGCATTTATTTCATTTTTAGAAAATTTAATTTTTCACATTTTTCCATGAAAAGTACCAATACCCCCCCTTTCGGTTCTAGGTGAAAATCTCACTCGACACAAATCAAACAAAAATGTTTCCATGGTGAGTATTGTTGTTCATTTTCATCAAATAAATAAAAGAAAACCCAGAATTAATCCTGAAAGACAAGAAATGAACATAAAAGATGCTTCAGCGCAAGTGTTATTCTTACTATAAGAGCCCAAATTTCTAAAAATATTGCGAAAAACCACAATCTTCTGTTTTAGAGTGAATGTTTGAGGTGTATAGAAGGCATTTATTTCATTTTTAGAAAACTTAATTTTTCACATTTTTCCATGAAAAGTGCCAATACCCCCCCCTTTGGGTTCTAGGTGAAAATCTAACTCGACACAAATCAAACAAAAATGTTTTCATGGTGTGTATTGTTGTTCATTTTCATCAAATAAACAAAATTAAACCCAGAATAAATCCTGAAAGACAAGAAATGAGCATAAAAGATGCTTCAGCGCAAGTGTTATTCTTCCTAAAAGAGCCCAAATTTCTAAAAATATTGCGAAAAGCAACAATTTTCAGTTTTTAAGTGAATGTTTGAGGTGTATAGAAGGCATTTATTTCATTTTCAGGAAATTTAATTTTTCACATTTTTCCATGAGTGCCAATACCCCCCCTTTGGGTTTTAGGTGAAAATCTCACTCGACACAAATCAAACAAAAATGTTTCCATGGTGTGTATTGTTGTTCATTTTCATCAAATAAACAAAATAAAACCCAGAATAAATCCTGTAAGACAAGAAATGAGCATAAAAGATGCTTCAGCGCAAGTGTTAATGTTACTAAAAGAGCCCTAATTTCTAAAAATATTCCGAAAAACAACAATTTTCAGTTTTAGAGTGAATGTTTGAGGTTTATAGAAGCCATTTATTTCATTTTTAGAAAATTTAATATTTCACATTTTTCCATGAAAAGTGCCAATACCCCCCCCCTTTGGGTTCTAGGTGAAAGTCACACTTGACACAAATCAAACAAAAATGTTTCCATGGTGTGTATTGTTGTTCATTTTCATCAAATAAAATAAATTAAACCCAGAATAAATCCTGAAAGACAAGAAATGAGCATAAAAGATGCTTCACCGGAAGTGTTAATGTTACTAAAAGAGCCCAAATTTTTAAAAAAATATTGCGAAAAACAACAATTTTCAGTTTTAGAGTGAATGTTTGAGGTGTATAGACGCTATTTATTTCATTTGTAGAAAATTTAATTTTTCACATTTTTCCATGAAAAGTGCCAATACCCCCTTTGGGTTCTTGGTGAAAATCTCACTCGACAAAAATCTAACAAAAATGTTTCCATGGTGTGTATTGCTGTTCATTTTCATGAAATAAACAAAATAAAACCCAGAATAAATCCTGAAAGACGAGAAATGAGCATAAAAGATACTTCAGCGAAAGCGTTAATGTTACTAAAAGAGCCCAAATTTCTAAAAATATTGCAAAAAACAACAATTTTCAGTATAAGAGTGAATGTCTGAGGTGTATAGAAGCCATTTATTTCATTTTTAGAAAATTTAATTTTTCACATTTTTCCATGAAAAGTGCCAATACCCCCCCCTTTGTGTTCTAGGTGAAAATCTCACTCGAAACAAATCAAACAAAAATGTTTCCATGGTGTGTATTGTTGTTCATTTTCATCAAATAAACAAAAAAAACCCAGAATATATGCTGAAAGACAAGAAATGAGCATAAAAGATGCTTCAGCGCAAGTATTAATGTTACTAAAAGTGCCCAAATTTCTAAAAATATTGCGAAAAACAACAATTTTCAGTATTACAGTGAAAGTTTGAGGTGTATAGAAGCCATTTATTTCATTTTTAGAAAATTTATTTTTTCACATTTTTCCATGAAAAGTGCCAATACCCCCCCCTTTGGGTTCTAGGTGAAAATCTCACTCGAAACATATCAAACAAAAATGTTTCCATGGTGTGTATTGTTGTTCATTTTCATCAAATAAACAAAATAAAACCCAGAATTAATCCTGAAAGACGAAATGAGCATAAAAGATGCTTCAGCGCAATTGTTAATGTTACTAAAAGTGCCAAAATTTCTTAAAATATTGAGAAAAGAAAGAATTTTCAGTTTTTGAGTGAATGTTTGAGGTGTATAGAAGGCATTTATTTCATTTTTAGAAAATTTAATTTTTCACATTTTTCCATGAAAAGTGCCAATACCCCCCCCTTTAGGTTCTAGGTGAAAATCTCAGTCGACACAAATCAAACAAAAATGTTTCCATGGTGTGTATTGTTGTTCATTTTCATCAAATAAACAAAATTAAACCCAGAATAAATCCTGAAAGACAAGAAATGAGCATAAAAGATGCTTCAGCGCAAGTGTTAATGTTACTAAAAGTGCACAAATTTCTAAAAATATTGCGAAAAACAACAATTTTCAGTATAAGAGTGAATGTTTGAGGTGTATAGAAGCCATTAATTTCATTTTTAGAAAATTTCATTTTTCACATTTTTCCATGAAAAGTGCCAATACCCCCCCTTTGGGTTCTAGGTGAAAATCACACTCAAAACAAATCAATTCAAAAATGTTTCCATGGTGTTTATTGTAGTTCATTTTCATCAAATAAATAAAATAAAACCAAGAATAAATCCTGAAAGACAAGAAATGAGCATAAAGGATGCTTAAGCGCAAGTGTTAATGTTACTAAAAGAGCAAAAATTTCTAAAAATATTGCGAAAAACAACAATCTTCTGTTTTAGAGTGAATGTTTGAGGTGTATAGAAGCCATTTATTTCATTTTTAGAAAATTTAATTTTTTACATTTTTCCATGAAAAGTGCCAATACCCCCTTTGGGTTCTAGGTGAAAATCTCACTCGACAAAAATCAAACAAAAATGTTTCCATGGTGTGTATTGTTGTTCATTTTCATCAAATAAACAAAATAAAACCCAGAATAAATCCTGAAAGACGAAATGAGCATAAAAGATGCTTCAGCGCAATTGTTAATGTTACTAAAGGAGCCCAAATTTCTAAAACTATTGCGAAAAACAACAATTTTCAGTTTTAGAGTGAATGTTTGAGGTGTATAGAAGCCATTTGTTTCATTTTTAGAAAATATAATTTTTCACATTTTTACATGAAAAGTGCCAATACCCCCCCCTTTGGGTTCTAGGTGAAAATCACTCTCGAAACAAATCAATTCAAAAATGTTTTCATGGTGTTTATTGTTGTTCATTTTCATCAAATAAATAAAATAAAACCAAGAAAAAATCCTGAAAGACAAGAAATGAGCATAAAAGATGCTTCAGCGCAAGTGTTAATGTTACTACAAAGAGCCCAAATCTCTAAAAATATTGCGAAAAACAACATTTTTCTGTTTTAGAGTGAATGTTTGAGGTGTATAGAAGCCATTAATTTCATTTTTAGTAAATTTAATTTTTCATATTTTTCTCCGAAAAGTGCAAATACCCCCTTTGGGTTCTAGGTGAAAATCTCACTCGACACAAATCAAACAAAAATGTTTCCATGGTGTGTATTGTTGTTCATTTTCATCAAATAAACAAAATAAAACCCAGAATAAATCCTGAAAGACAAGAAATGAGCATAAAAGATGCTTCAGCGCAAGTGTTTTTCTTACTATAAGAGCCCAAATTTCTAAAAATATTGCGAAAAGAGAGAATTTTCAGTTTTAGAGTGAATGTTTTAGGTGTATAGAAGGCATTTATTTCATTTTTAGAAAATTTAATTTTTCACATTTTTCCATGAAAAGTACCAATACCCCCCCTTTCGGTTCTAGGTGAAAATCTCACTCGACACAAATCAAACAAAAATGTTTCCATGGTGAGTATTGTTGTTCATTTTCATCAAATAAATAAAAGAAAACCCAGAATTAATCCTGAAAGACAAGAAATGAACATAAAAGATGCTTCAGCGCAAGTGTTATTCTTACTATAAGAGCCCAAATTTCTAAAAATATTGCGAAAAACCACAATCTTCTGTTTTAGAGTGAATGTTTGAGGTGTATAGAAGGCATTTATTTCATTTTTAGAAAACTTAATTTTTCACATTTTTCCATGAAAAGTGCCAATACCCCACCCTTTGGGTTCTAGGTGAAAATCTAACTCGACACAAATCAAACAAAAATGTTTTCATGGTGTGTATTGTTGTTCATTTTCATCAAATAAACAAAATTAAACCCAGAATAAATCCTGAAAGACAAGAAATGAGCATAAAAGATGCTTCAGCGCAAGTGTTATTCTTCCTAAAAGAGCCCAAATTTCTAAAAATATTGCGAAAAGCAACAATTTTCAGTTTTTAAGTGAATGTTTGAGGTGTATAGAAGGCATTTATTTCATTTTCAGGAAATTTAATTTTTCACATTTTTCCATGAGTGCCAATACCCCCCCTTTGGGTTTTAGGTGAAAATCTCACTCGACACAAATCAAACAAAAATGTTTCCATGGTGTGTATTGTTGTTCATTTTCATCAAATAAACAAAATAAAACCCAGAATAAATCCTGTAAGACAAGAAATGAGCATAAAAGATGCTTCAGCGCAAGTGTTAATGTTACTAAAAGAGCCCTAATTTCTAAAAATATTGCGAAAAACAACAATTTTCAGTTTTAGAGTGAATGTTTGAGGTTTATAGAAGCCATTTATTTCATTTTTAGAAAATTTAATATTTCACATTTTTCCATGAAAAGTGCCAATACCCCCCCCCTTTGGGTTCTAGGTGAAAGTCACACTTGACACAAATCAAACAAAAATGTTTCCATGGTGTGTATTGTTGTTCATTTTCATCAAATAAAATAAATTAAACCCAGAATAAATCCTGAAAGACAAGAAATGAGCATAAAAGATGCTTCACCGGAAGTGTTAATGTTACTAAAAGAGCCCAAATTTTTAAAAAAATATTGCGAAAAACAACAATTTTCAGTTTTAGAGTGAATGTTTGAGGTGTATAGACGCTATTTATTTCATTTGTAGAAAATTTAATTTTTCACATTTTTCCATGAAAAGTGCCAATACCCCCTTTGGGTTCTTGGTGAAAATCTCACTCGACAAAAATCTAACAAAAATGTTTCCATGGTGTGTATTGCTGTTCATTTTCATGAAATAAACAAAATAAAACCCAGAATAAATCCTGAAAGACGAGAAATGAGCATAAAAGATACTTCAGCGAAAGCGTTAATGTTACTAAAAGAGCCCAAATTTCTAAAAATATTGCAAAAAACAACAATTTTCAGTATAAGAGTGAATGTCTGAGGTGTATAGAAGCCATTTATTTCATTTTTAGAAAATTTAATTTTTCACATTTTTCCATGAAAAGTGCCAATACCCCCCCCTTTGTGTTCTAGGTGAAAATCTCACTCGAAACAAATCAAACAAAAATGTTTCCATGGTGTGTATTGTTGTTCATTTTCATCAAATAAACAAAAAAAACCCAGAATATATGCTGAAAGACAAGAAATGAGCATAAAAGATGCTTCAGCGCAAGTATTAATGTTACTAAAAGTGCCCAAATTTCTAAAAATATTGCGAAAAACAACAATTTTCAGTATTACAGTGAAAGTTTGAGGTGTATAGAAGCCATTTATTTCATTTTTAGAAAATTTATTTTTTCACATTTTTCCATGAAAAGTGCAAATACCCCCCCTTTGGGTTCTAGGTGAAAATCTCACTCGAAACATATCAAACAAAAATGTTTCCATGGTGTGTATTGTTGTTCATTTTCATCAAATAAACAAAATAAAACCCAGAATTAATCCTGAAAGACGAAATGAGCATAAAAGATGCTTCAGCGCAATTGTTAATGTTACTAAAAGTGCCAAAATTTCTTAAAATATTGAGAAAAACAACAATTTTCAGTATAAGACTGAATGTTTGAGGTGTAAAGAAGCCATTTATTTTATTTTTAGAAAATTTAATTTTTCACATTTTTCCATGAAATGTGCCAATACCCCCTTTGGGTTCCAGGTGAAAATCTCACTCGACACAAATCAAACAAAAATGTTTCCATGGTGTGTATTGTGGTTAATTTTCATTTAATAAACAAAATAAAACCCAGAATAAATCCTGAAAGACAAGAAATGAGCAAAAAAGATGCTTCAGCGAATGTGTTAATGTTACTAAAAGAGCCCAAATTTCTAAAAATATTGCGAAAAACAACAATCTTCTGTTTTAGAGTGAATGTTTGAGGTGTAAAGAAGCCATTTATTTCATTTTTAGAAAATTTAATTTTTCACATTTTTCCATGAAAAGTGCCAATACACACCATGCCAATAGCCCCCCTTTGGGTTCTAGGTGAAAATCTCACTCAACACAAATTAAACAAAAATGTTTCCATGGTGTGTATTGTTGTTCATTTTCATCAAATAAACAAAATAAAACCCAGAAAAATCCTGAAAGACAAGAAATGAGCATGAAAGATGCTTCAGCGCAAGTGTTAATGTTACTAAAAGAGCCCAAATTTCTAAAAATATTGCGAAAAACAACAATTTTCAGTTTTAAAGTGAATGTTTGAGGTGTATAGAAGCCATTTATTTCATTTTTAGAAAATTTAATTTTTCACTTTTTTCCATAAAAAGTGCCATTACCCCCCCCCTTTGGGTTCTAGGTGAAAATCACACTCGACACAAATCAAACAAAAATGTTTCCATGGTGTTTATTGTTGTTCATTTTCATCAAATAAATAAAATAAAACCAAGAAAAAATCCTGAAAGACAAGAAATGAGCATAAAAGGTGCTTCAGCGCAAATGTTAATGTTACTAAAGGAGCCAAAATTTCTCAAAATATTGCGACAAACAACAATTTTCTGTTTTAGAGTGAATGTTTGTGGTGTATAGAAGCTATTTATTTCATTTTTAGAAAATTTAATTTTTCACATTTTTCCATGAAAAGTGCCAATACCCCCCCCTTTGGGTTCTTGGTGAAAATCTCACTCGACAAAAATCAAACAAAAATGTTTCCATGGAGTGTATTGTTCATTTTCATGAAATAAACAAAATAAAACCAAGAATAAATCCTGAAAGACAAGAAATGAGCTTAAAAGATGCTTCAGCCCAAGTGTTAATGTTACTAAAAGAGCCCAAATTTCTAAAAATATTGCGAAAAAAAACAATCTTCAGTTTTAGAGTGAATGTTTGAGGTGTATAGAAGGCATTTATTTCATTTTTAGAAATTGTTATTGTTCAAATTTCTTAATGAAAAGTGCCAAGACCTCCCCTTTGGGTTCTAGGTGAAATTCTAACTCGACACAAATCAAACAAAAATGTTTCCATGATGTGTATTTTTGTTCATTTTCATCAAATAAACAAAATAAAACCCAGAATAAATCCTGTAAAACAAGAAATGAGCATAAAAGATTCTTCAGCGCAAGTGTTAATGTTACTAAAAGAGCCCAAATTTCTAAAAATATTTCGAAAAGCAACAATTTTCAGTTTTAGAGTGAATGTTTGAGGTGTATAGAAGGCATTTATTTCATTTTTAGAAAATTTAATTTTTCACATTTTTCCATGAAAAGTGCCAATACCCCCCCTTTGGGTTCTAGGTGAAAATCTCAGTCGAAAAAAATCAAACAAAAATGTTCCCATGGTGTGTATTGTTGTTCATGTTCATCAAATAAACAAAATAAACCTCAGAAAAAATCCTGAAAGACAAGAAATGAGCATAAAAGATACTTCAGCGCAAGTGTTATTCTTACTATAAGAGCCCAAATTTCTAAAAATATTGCGAAAAGAAAGAATTTTCAGTTTTTGAGTGAATGTTTGAGGTGTATAGAAGGCATTTATTTCATTTTTAGAAAATTTAATTTTTCACATTTTTCCATGAAAAGTGCCAATACCCCCCCTTTAGGTTCTAGGGGAAAATCTCAGTCGACAAAAATCAAACAAAAATGTTTCCATGGTGTGTATTGTTGTTCATTTTCATCAAATAAACAAAATTAAACCCAGAATAAATCCTGAAAGACAAGAAATGAGCATAAAAGATGCTTCAGCGCAAGTGTTATTCTTACTATAAGAGCCCAAATTTCTAAAAATATTGCGAAAAACCACAATCTTCTGTTTTAGAGTGAATGTTTGAGGTGTATAGAAGGCATTTATTTCATTTTTAGAAAATTTAATTTTTCTCATTTTTCCATGAAAAGTGCCAATACCCCCCCCTTTGGGTTCTTGGTGAAAATCTCACTCCACACAAATCAAACAAAAATGTTTCCATGGTGTGTATTGTTGTTCATTTTCATCAAATAAACAAAATAAAACCCAGAATAAATCCTGAAAGACAAGAAATGAGCATAAAAGATGCTTCAGCGCAAGTGTTATTCTTACTAAAAGAGCCCAAATTTCTAAAAATATTGCGAAAAGAGAGAATTTTCAGTTTTAGAGTGAATGTTTTATGTGTATAGAAGGCATTTATTTCATTTTTAGAAAACTTAATTTTTCACATTTTTCCATGAAAAGTGCCAATACCCCCCCCTTTGGGTTCTAGGTGAAAATCTAACTCGACACAAATCAAACAAAAATGTTTTCATGGTGTGTATTGTTGTTCATTTTCATCAAATAAACAAAATTAAACCCAGAATAAATCCTGAAAGACAAGAAATGAGCATAAAAGATGCTTCAGCGCAAGTGTTATTCTTCCTAAAAGAGCCCAAATTTCTAAAAATATTGCGAAAAGCAACAATTTTCAGTTTTTAAGTGAATGTTTGAGGTGTATAGAAGGCATTTATTTCATTTTCAGGAAATTTAATTTTTCACATTTTTCCATGAGTGCCAATACCCCCCCTTTGGGTTTTAGGTGAAAATCTCACTCGACACAAATCAAACAAAAATGTTTCCATGGTGTGTATTGTTGTTCATTTTCATCAAATAAACAAAATAAAACCCAGAATAAATCCTGTAAGACAAGAAATGAGCATAAAAGATGCTTCAGCGCAAGTTTTAATGTTACTAAAAGAGCCCAAATTTTTTAAAAATACTGCGAAAAGCAACAATTTTCAGTTTTAGAGTGAATGTTTGAGGTGTATAGAAGGCATTTATTTCATTTTTAGAAAACTTAATTTTTCACATTTTTCCATGAAAAGTGCCAATACCCCCCCCTTTGGGTTCTAGGTGAAAATCTCAGTCGACACAAATCAAACCAAAATGTTTCCATGGTGTGTATTGTTGTTCATTTTCATCAAATAAACAAAATTAAACCCAGAATAAATCCTGAAAGACAAGAAATGAGCATAAAAGATGCTTCAGCACAAGTGTTATTCTTACTATAAGAGCCCAAATTTCTAAAAATATTGCGAAAAACCACAATCTTCAGTTTTAGAGTGAATGTTTGAGGTGTATAGAAGGCATTTATTTCATTTTTAGAAATTGTTATTGTTCAAATTTCTTAATGAAAAGTGCCAAGACCTCCCCTTTGGGTTCTAGGTGAAATTGTAACTCGACACAAATCAAACAAAAATGTTTCCATGATGTGTATTTTTGTTCATTTTCATCAAATAAACAAAATAAAACCCAGAATAAATCCTGTAAAACAAGAAATGAGCATAAAAGATTCTTCAGCGCAAGTGTTAATGTTACTAAAAGAGCCCAAATTTCTAAAAATATTTCGAAAAGCAACAATTTTCAGTTTAAGAGTGAATGTTTGAGGTGTATAGAAGGCATTTATTTCATTTTTAGAAAATTTAATTTTTCACATTTTTCCATGAAAAGTGCCAATACCCCCCCTTTAGGTTCTAGGTGAAAATCTCAGTCGACACAAATCAAACAAAAATGTTTCCATGGTGTGTATTGTTGTTCATTTTCATCAAATAAACAAAATTAAACCCAGAATAAATCCTGAAAGACAAGAAATGAGCATAAAAGATGCTTCAGCGCAAGTGTTATTCTTACTATAAGAGCCCAAATTTCTAAAAATATTGCGAAAAACCACAATCTTCTGTTTTAGAGTGAATGTTTGAGGTGTATAGAAGGCATTTATTTCATTTTTAGAAAATTTAATTTTTCTCATTTTTCCATGAAAAGTGCCAATACCCCCCCCTTTGGGTTCTTGGTGAAAATCTCACTCCACACAAATCAAACAAAAATGTTTCCATGGTGTGTATTGTTGTTCATTTTCATCAAATAAACAAAATAAAACCCAGAATAAATCCTGAAAGACAAGAAATGAGCATAAAAGATGCTTCAGCGCAAGTGTTATTCTTACTATAAGAGCCCAAATTTCTAAAAATATTGCGAAAAGAGAGAATTTTCAATTTTAGAGTGAATGTTTTAGGTGTATAGAAGGCATTTATTTCATTTTTAGAAAATTTAATTTTTCACATTTTTCCATGAAAAGTACCAATACCCCCCCTTTGGGTTCTAGGTGAAAATCTCACTCGACACAAATCAAACAAAAATGTTTCCATGGTGAGTATTGTTGTTCATTTTCATCAAATAAATAAAAGAAAACCCAGAATTAATCCTGAAAGACAAGAAATGAACATAAAAGATGCTTCAGCGCAAGTGTTATTCTTACTATAAGAGCCCAAATTTCTAAAAATATTGCGAAAAACCACAATCTTCTGTTTTAGAGTGAATGTTTGAGGTGTATAGAAGGCATTTATTTCATTTTTAGAAAACTTAATTTTTCACATTTTTCCATGAAAAGTGCCAATACCCCCCCCTTTGGGTTCTAGGTGAAAATCTAACTCGACACAAATCAAACAAAAATGTTTTCATGGTGTGTATTATTGTTCATTTTCATCAAATAAACAAAATTAAACCCAGAATAAATCCTGAAAGACAAGAAATGAGCATAAAAGATGCTTCAGCGCAAGTGTTATTCTTCCTAAAAGAGCCCAAATTTCTAAAAATATTGCGAAAAGCAACAATTTTCAGTTTTTATGTGAATGTTTGAGGTGTATAGAAGGCATTTATTTCATTTTCAGGAAATTTAATTTTTCACATTTTTCAATGAGTGCCAATACCCCCCCTTTGGGTTTTAGGTGAAAATCTCACTCGACACAAATCAAACAAAAATGTTTCCTTGGTGTGTATTGTTGTTCATTTTCATCAAATAAACAAAATAAAACCCAGAATAAATCCTGTAAGACAAGAAATGAGCATAAAAGATGCTTCAGCGCAAGTTTTAATGTTACTAAAAGAGCCCAAATTTTTTAAAAATACTGCGAAAAGCAACAATTTTCAGTTTTAGAGTGAATGTTTGAGGTGTATAGAAGGCATTTATTTCATTTTTAGAAAACTTAATTTTTCACATTTTTCCATGAAAAGTGCCAATACCCCCCCTTTGGGTTCTAGGTGAAAATCTCAGTCGAAAAAAATTAAAAAAACAAAAATGTTCCCATGGTGTGTATTGTTGTTCATTTTCATCAAATAAACAAAATAAACCTCAGAATAAATCCTGAAAGACAAGAAATGAGCATAAAAGATGCTTCAGCGCAAGTGCTATTCTTACTAAAGAGCCCAAATTTCTAAAAATATTGCGAAAAGCAACAATTTTTAGTTTTAGAGTGAATGTTTGAGGTGTATAGGAGGCATTTATTTCATTTTTAGAAAATTTAATTTTTCACATTTTTCCATGAAAAGTGCCAATACCCCCCCCTTTGGGTTCTAGGTGAAAATCTCAGTCGACACAAATCAAACCAAAATGTTTCCATGGTGTGTATTGTTGTTCATTTTCATCAAATAAACAAAATAAACCCAGAATAAATCCTGAAAGACAAGAAATGAGCATAAAAGATGCTTCAGCACAAGTGTTTTTCTTACTATAAGAGCCCAAATTTCGAAAAATATTGCGAAAAACCACAATCTTCTGTTTTAGAGTGAATGTTTGAGGTGTATAGAAGGCATTTATTTCATTTTTAGAAAATTTAATTTTTCACATTTTTCCATGAAAAGTGCCAATACCCCCCCTTTGGGTTCGAGGTGAAAATCTCACTCGACACAAATCAAACAAAAATGTTTCCATGGTGTGTTTTGTTGTTCATTTTCATCAAATAAAAAAAAAACCCAGAATTAATCCTGAAAGACAAGAAATGAGCATAAAAGATGCTTCAGCGCAAGTGTTAATGTTACTAAAAGAGCCAAATTTCTAAAAATATTGCGAAAAGCAGCAATTTTCCGTTTTAGAGTAAATGTTTGAGGTGTATAGAAGGCATTTATTTAATTTTTAGAAAATTTAATTTTTCACTTTTTTCCATGAAAAGTGCCAATACCCCCCCCTTTGGGTTCTAGGTGAAAATCTCACTCGACACAAATCAAACAAAAATATTTCCATGGTGTGTATTGTTGTTCATTTTCATCAAATAAATAAAATAAAACCCAGAATTAATCCTGAAAGACAAGAAATGAACATAAAAGATGCTTCAGCGCATGTGTTAATATTACTAAAAGAGCCCAAATTTCTAAAAATATAGCGAAAAACAACAATTTTCAGTTTTAGAGTGAATGTTTGAGATGTATAGAAGGCATTTATTTCATTTTTAGAAAATTTAATTTTTCACATTTTTCCATGAAAAGTGCCAATACCCCCCCCTTTGGGTTCTAGGTGAAATTCTCACTCAACACAAATCAAACAAAAATGTTTCAATGGTGTGTATTGTTGTTCATTTTCATCAAATAAACAAAATTAAACCCAGAATAAATCCTGAAAGACAAGAAATGAGCATTAAAGATCCTGCAGCCCAAGTGTTAATTTTACTAAAAGAGCCAAATGTCTAAAAATATTGCGAAAAGCAACAATTTTCAGTTTTAGAGTGAATGTTTGAGGTGTATAGAAGGCATTTATTTCATTTTTAGAAAATTTAATTTTTCACATTTTTCCATGAAAAGTGCCAATACCCCCCCCTTTGGGTTCGAGGTGAAAATCTCACTCGACACAAATCAAACAAAAATGTTTCCATGGTGTGTATTGTTGTTCATTTTCATCAAATAAAAAAAAACCCAGAATTAATCCTGAAAGACAAGAAATGAGCATAAAAGATGCTTCAGCGCAGGTGTTATTCTTACTCTAGGAGCTCAAATTTCTAAAAATATTGCGAAAAGCAACAATTATCAGTTTTAGAGTGAATGTTTGAGGTGTTTAAAAAGCATTTATTTCATTTTTAGAAAATTTAATTTTTCACATTTTTCCATGAAAATTGCCAATAACCCCCCCTTTGGGTTCTAGGTGAAAATCTCACTCGACACAAATCAAACAAAAATGTTTCCATGGTGAGTATTTTTGTTCATTTTCATCAAATAAATAAAAGAAAACCCAGAATTAATCCTGAAAGACAAGAAATGAACATAAAAGATGCATCAGCGCAAGTGTTATTCTTCCTAAAAGAGCCCAAATTTCTAAAAATATTGCGAAAAAACCACAATTTTCAGTTTTAGAGTGAATGTTTGAGGTGTATAGAAGGCATTTATTTCATTTTTAGAAAATTAATTTTTCTCATTTTTCCATGAATAGTGCCCCCCCTGGGTTCTGGGTGAAAATCTCACTCGACACAAATCAACTAAAAATGTTTCCATGGTGTGTATTGTTGTTCATTTTCATCAAATAAACAAAATAAAACCCAGAATAAATCCTGTAAGACAAGAAATGAGCATAAAAGATGCTTCAGCGCAAGTGTTAATGTTACTAAAAGAGCCCAAATTTTTTAAAAATATTGCGAAAAGAAACAATTTCCAGTTTTAGAGTGAATGTTTGAGGTGTATAGAAGGCATTTATTTCATTTTTAGAAAATTTAATTTTTCACATTTTTCCATGAAAAGTGCCAATACCCCCCCCTTTGGGTTCTAGGTGAAAATCTCAGTCGAAAAAAATCAAACAAAAATGTTCCCATGGTGTGTATTGTTGTACATTTTCATCAAATAAACAAAATAAACCTCAGAATAAATCCTGAAAGACAAGAAATGAGCATAAAAGATGCTTCAGCGCAAGTGCTATTCTAACTAAAAGAGCCCAAATTTCTAAAAATATTGCGAAAAGCAACAATTTTTAGTTTTAGAGTGAATGTTTGAGGTGTATAGAAGGCATTTATTTCATTTTTAGAAAATTTAATTTTTCACATTTTTCCATGAAAAGTGCCAATACCCCCCCCTTTGGGTTCTAGGTGAAAATCTCAGTCGACACAAATCAAACAAAAATGTTTCCATGGTGTGTGTTGTTGTTCATTTTCATCAAATAAATAAAATTAAACCCAGAATAAATCCTGAAAGACAAGAAATGAGCATAAAAGATGCTTCAGCGCAAGTGTTATTCTTACTATAAGAGCCCAAATTTCTAAAAATATTGCGAAAAACCACAATCTTCTGTTTTAGAGTGAATGTTTGAGGTGTATAATGGGCATTTATTTCATTTTTAGAAAATTTAATTTTTCTCATTTTTCCATGCGTGCCAATACCCCCCCCTTTGGGTTTTAGGTGAAAATCTCACTCGATACAAATCAAACAAAAATGTTTCCATGGTGTGTATTGTTGTTCATTTTCATCAAATAAACAAAATAAAACCCAGAATAAATCCTGTAAGACAAGAAATGAGCATAAAAGATGCTTCAGCGCAAGTGTTAATGTTACTAAAAGAGCCCAAATTTTTTAAAAATATTGCGAAAAGCAACAATTCTCAGTTTTAGAGTGAATGTTTGAGGTGTATAGAAGGCATTTATTTCATTTTTAGAAAATTTAATTTTTCACATTTTTCCATGAAAAGTGCCAATACCCCCCCCTTTGGGTTCTAGGTGAAAATCTCAGTCGAAAAAAATCAAACAAAAATGTTTCCATGGTGTGTATTGTTGTTCATTTTCATCAAATAAACAAAATTAAACCCAGAATAAATCCTGTAAGACAAGAAATGAGCATAAAAGATGCTTCAGCGCAAGTGTTAATGTTACTAAAAGAGCCCAAACTTTTTAAAAATATTGCGAAAAGCAACAATTCTCAGTTTTAGAGTGAATGTTTGAGGTGTATAGAAGGCATTTATTTCATTTTTAGAAAATTTAATTTTTCTCATTTTTCCATGAAAAGTGCCAATACCCCCCCCTTTGGGTTCTTGGTGAAAATCTCACTCCACACAAATCAAACAAAAATGTTTCCATGCTGTGTATTGTTGTTCATTTTCATCAAATAAAATAAATTAAACCAAGAATAAATCCTGAAACAAGAAATGAGCATAAAAGATGCTTCAGCGCAAGTGTTATTCTTACTATAAGAGCCCAAATTTCTAAAAATATTGCGAAAAACCACAATCATCTGTTTTAAAGTGAATGTTTGAGGTGTATAGATGGCATTTATTTCATTTTTAGAAAAATTTAATTTTTCACATTTTTCCATGAAAAGTGCCAATACCCCCCCCTTTGGGTTCTAGGTGAAATTCTCACTCGACCCAAATCAAACAAAAATGTTTCAATGGTGTGTATTGTTGTTCACTTTCATCAAATAAACAAAATTAAACCCAGAATAAATCCTGAAAGACAAGAAATGAGCATTAAAGATGCTTCAGCCCAAGTGTTATTTTACTAAAAGAGCCCAAATTTCTAAAATATGGCGAAAAGCAACAATTTTCAGTTTTAGAGTGAATGTTTGAGGTGTATAGAAGGCATTTATTTCATTTTTAGAAAATTTAATTTTTCACATTTTTCCATGATAAGTGCCAATACCCCCCCCTTTGGGTTCGAGGTGAAAATCTCACTCGACACAAATCAAACAAAAATGTTTCCATGGTGTGTATTCTTGTTCATTTTCATCAAATAAACAAAATTAAACCCAGAATAAATCCTGAGAGACAAGAAATGAGCATAAAAGATGCTTCAGCGCAAGTGTTATTCTTATTATAAGAGCCCAAATTTCTAAAAATTTTGCGAAAAACAACAATCTTCTATTTTAGAGTGAATGTTTGAGGTGTATAGAAGGCATTTATTTCATTTTTAGGAAATTTAATTTTTCTCATTTTTCCATGAAAAGTTCCAATACCCCTTTGGGTTCTAGGTGAAAATCTCACTCGGCACAAATCAAACAAAAATGTTTCCATGGTGTGTATTGTTGTTCATTTTCATCAAATAAATAAAATAAAACTCAGAATAAATCCTGAAAGACAAGAAATGAGCATAAAAGATGCTTCAGCGCAAGTGTTATTCTTACTATAAGAGCCCAAATTTCTAAAAATATTGCGAAAAACCACAATCTTCTGTTTTAGAGTGAATGTTTGAGGTGTATAGAAGGCATTTATTTCATTTTTAGAAAATTTAATTTTTCTCATTTTTCCATGAAAAGTGCCAATACCCCCCTCTTTGGGTTCTTGGTGAAAATCTCACTCCACACAAATCAAACAAAAATGTTTCCATGGTGTGTATTGTTGTTCATTTTCATCAAATAAACAAAATTAAACCCAGAATAAATCCTGAAAGACAAGAAATGAGCATAAAAGATGCTTCAGCGCAAGTGTTATTCTTACTATAAGAGCCCAAATTTCTAAAAATATTGCGAAAAACCACAATCTTCTGTTTTAAAGTGAATGTTTGAGGTGTATAGAAGGCATTTATTTCATTTTTAGAAAATTTAATTTTTCACATTTTTCCATGAAAAGTGCCAATACCCCCCCCTTTGGGTTCTAGGTGAAATTCTCACTCGACACAAATCAAACAAAAATGTTTCAATGGTGTGTATTGTTGTTCACTTTCATCAAATAAACAAAATTAAACCCAGAATAAATCCTGAAAGACAAGAAATGAGCATTAAAGATGCTTCAGCCCAAGTGTTATTTTACTAAAAGAGCCCAAATTTCTAAAAATATGGCGAAAAGCAACAATTTTCAGTTTTAGAGTGAATGTTTGAGGTGTATAGAAGGCATTTATTTCATTTTTAGAAAATTTAATTTTTCACATTTTTCCATGAAAAGTGCCAATACCCCCCCCTTTGGGTTCGAGGTGAAAATCTCACTCGACACAAATCAAACAAAAATGTTTCCATGGTGTGTATTGTTGTTCATTTTCATCAAATAAAAAAAAACCCAGATTTAATCCTGAAAGACAAGAAATGAGCATAAAAGATGCTTCAGCGCAAGTGTTAATGTTACTAAAAGAGCCCAAATTTTTTAAAAATATTGCGAAAAGCAACAATTTTCAGTTTTAGAGTGAATGTTTGAGGTGTATAGAAGGCATTTATTTCATTTTTAGAAAATTTAATTTTTCACATTTTTCCATGAAAAGTGCCAATACCCCACCCTTTGGGTTCTAGGTGAAAATCTCAGTCGAAAAAAATCAAACAAAAATGTTTCCATGGTGTGTATTTTTGTTCATTTTCATCAAATAAACAAAAATAAAACCCAGAATAAATCCTGAAGGACAAGAATTGAGCATAAACGATGCTTCAGCGCAAGTGTTAATGTTACTAAAAGAGCCCAAATTTCTAAAAATATTGCGAAAAACCGTAATCTTCTGTTTTAGAGTCAATGTTTGAGGTGTATAGAAGGCATTTATTTCATTTTTAGAAAATTAATTTTTCTCATTTTTTCATGAAAAGTGCCAATACCCCCCCCCCTTTCGGTTCTAGGTGAAAATCTCACTCGTCACAAATCAAACAAAAATGTTTCCATGGTGTGTATTGTTGTTCATTTTCATCAAATAAATAAAATAAAACCCAGAATTAATCCTGAAAGACAAGAAATGAACATAAAAGATGCTTCAGCGCAAGTGTTAATATTACTAAAAGAGCCCAAATTTCTAAAAATATAGCGAAAAACAACAATTTTCAGTTTTAGAGTGAATGTTTGAGATGTATAGAAGGCATTTATTTCATTTTTAGAAAATTTAATTTTTCACATTTTTCCATGAAAAGTGCCAATACCCCCCCTTTGGGTTCTAGGTGAAATTCTCACTCGACACAAATAAACAAAAATGTTTCAATGGTGTGTATTGTTTTTCATTTTCATCAAATAAACAAAATTAAACCCAGAATAAATCCTGAAAAACAAGAAATGAGCATTAAAGATGCTTCAGCCCAAGTGTTAATTTTACTAAAAGAGCCCAAATGTCTAAAAATATTGCGAAAAGCAACAATTTTCAGGTTTAGAGTGAATGTTTGAGGTGTATAGAAGGCATTTATTTCATTTTTAGAAAATTTCATTTTTCACATTTTTCCATGAAAAGTGCCAATACCCCCCCCTTTGGGTTCGAGGTGAAAATCTCACTCGACACAAATCAAACAAAAATGTTTCCATGGTGTGTATTGTTGTTCATTTTCATCAAATAAAAAAAAACCCAGAATTAATCCTGAAAGACAAGAAATGAGCATAAAAGATGCTTCAGCGCAAGTGTAATTCTTACTTTAAGAGCCCAAATTTCTAAAAATATTGCGAAAAACCACAATCTTCTGTTTTAGAGTGAATGTTTGAGATGTATAGAAGGCATTTATTTCATTTTTAGAAAACTTAATTTTTCACATTTTTCCATGAAAAGTGCCAATACCCCCCCCCTTTGGGTTCTAGGTGAAAATCTAACTCGACACAAATCAAACAAAAATGTTTCCATGGTGTGTATTGTTGTTCCTTTTCATCAAATAAACAAAATTAAACCCAGAATAAATCCTGAAAGACCAGAAATGAGCATAAAAGATGCTTCAGCGCAAGTGCTATTCTTACTAAAAGAGCCCAAATTTCTAAAAATATTGCTAGAAGCAACAATTTTTAGTTTTAGAGTGAATGTTTTAGGTGTATAGAAGGCATTTATTTCATTTTTAGAAAATTTAATTTTTCACATTTTTCCAAGAAAAGTGCCAATACCCCTTTGGGTTCTAGGTGAAAATCTCAGTCGACACAAATCAAACAAAAATGTTTCCATGGTGTGTATTGTTGTTCATTTTCATCAAATAAACAAAATAAAACCCAGAATAAATCCTGTAAGACAAGAAATGAGCATTAAAGATGCTTCAGCGCAAGTGTTAATGTTACTAAAAGAGCCCAAATTTTTTAAAAATATTGCGAAAAGCAACAATTTTCAGTTTTAGAGTGAATGTTTGAGGTGTATAGAAGGCATTTATTTCATTTTTAGAAAATTTAATTTTTCACATTTTTCCATGAAAAGTGCCAATACCCCCCCCTTTGGGTTCTAGGTGAAAATCTCACTCCACACAAATCAAACAAAAATGTTTCCATGGTGTGTATTGTTGTTCATTTTCATCAAATAAACAAAATTAAACCCAGAATAAATCCTGAAAGACAAGAAATGAGCATAAAAGATGCTTCAGCGCAAGTGTTATTCTTACTATAAGAGCCCAAATTTCTAAAAATATTGCGAAAAACCACAATCTTCTGTTTTAGAGTGAATGTTTGAGGTGTATAGAAGGCATTTATTTCATTTTTAGAAAATTTAATTTTTCTCATTTTTCCATGAAAAGTGCCAATACCCCCCCCTTTGGGTTCTTGGTGAAAATCTCACTCCACACAAATCAAACAAAAATGTTTCCATGGTGTGTATTGTTGTTCATTTTCATCAAATAAACAAAATTAAACCCAGAATAAATCCTGAAAGACAAGAAATGAGCATAAAAGATGCTTCAGCGCAAGTGTTATTCTTACTATAAGAGCCCAAATTTCTAAAAATATTGCGAAAAACCACAATCTTCTGTTTTAAAGTGAATGTTTGAGGTGTATAGAAGGCATTTATTTCATTTTTAGAAAATTTAATTTTTCACATTTTTCCATGAAAAGTGCCAATACCCCCCCCTTTGGGTTCTAGGTGAAATTCTCACTCGACACAAATCAAACAAAAATGTTTCAATGGTGTGTATTGTTGTTCACTTTCATCAAATAAACAAAATTAAACCCAGAATAAATCCTGAAAGACAAGAAATGAGCATTAAAGATGCTTCAGCCCAAGTGTTATTTTACTAAAAGAGCCCAAATTTCTAAAAATATGGCGAAAAGCAACAATTTTCAGTTTTAGAGTGAATGTTTGAGGTGTATAGAAGGCATTTATTTCATTTTTAGAAAATTTAATTTTTCACATTTTTCCATGAAAAGTGCCAATACCCCCCCCTTTGGGTTCGAGGTGAAAATCTCACTCGACACAAATCAAACAAAAATGTTTCCATGGTGTGTATTGTTGTTCATTTTCATCAAATAAAAAAAAACCCAGAATTAATCCTGAAAGACAAGAAATGAGCATAAAAGATGCTTCAGCGCAAGTGTTAATGTTACTAAAAGAGCCCAAATTTTTTAAAAATATTGCGAAAAGCAACAATTTTCAGTTTTAGAGTGAATGTTTGAGGTGTATAGAAGGCATTTTTTTCATTTTTAGAAAATTTAATTTTTCACATTTTTCCATGAAAAGTGCCAATACCCCACCCTTTGGGTTCTAGGTGAAAATCTCAGTCGAAAAAAATCAAACAAAAATGTTTCCATGGTGTGTATTTTTGTTCATTTTCATCAAATAAACAAAAAAAAACCCAGAATAATATCCTGAAGGACAAGAATTGAGCATAAACGATGCTTCAGCGCAAGTGTTAATGTTACTAAAAGAGCCCAAATTTCTAAAAATATTGCGAAAAACCGTAATCTTCTGTTTTAGAGTGAATGTTTGAGGTGTATAGAAGGCATTTATTTCATTTTTAGAAAATTAATTTTTCTCATTTTTTCATGAAAAGTGCCAATACCCCCCCCTTTCGGTTCTAGGTGAAAATCTCACTCGTCACAAATCAAACAAAAATGTTTCCATGGTGTGTATTGTTGTTCATTTTCATCAAATAAATAAAATAAAACCCAGAATTAATCCTGAAAGACAAGAAATGAACATAAAAGATGCTTCAGCGCAAGTGTTAATATTACTAAAAGAGCCCAAATTTCTAAAAATATAGCGAAAAACAACAATTTTCAGTTTTAGAGTGAATGTTTGAGATGTATAGAAGGCATTTATTTCATTTTTAGAAAATTTAATTTTTCACATTTTTCCATGAAAAGTGCCAATACCCCCCCTTTGGGTTCTAGGTGAAATTCTCACTCGACACAAATCAAACAAAAATGTTTCAATGGTGTGTATTGTTGTTCATTTTCATCAAATAAAAAAAAACCCAGAATTAATCCTGAAAGACAAGAAATGAGCATAAAAGATGCTTCAGCGCAAGTGTAATTCTTACTTTAAGAGCCCAAATGTCTAAAAATATTGCGAAAAGCAACAATTTTCAGGTTTAGAGTGAATGTTTGAGGTGTATAGAAGGCATTTATTTCATTTTTAGAAAATTTCATTTTTCACATTTTTCCATGAAAAGTGCCAATACCCCCCCCTTTGGGTTCGAGGTGAAAATCTCACTCGACACAAATCAAACAAAAATGTTTCCATGGTGTGTATTGTTGTTCATTTTCATCAAATAAAAAAAAACCCAGAATTAATCCTGAAAGACAAGAAATGAGCATAAAAGATGCTTCAGCGCAAGTGTAATTCTTACTTTAAGAGCCCAAATTTCTAAAAATATTGCGAAAAACCACAATCTTCTGTTTTAGAGTGAATGTTTGAGATGTATAGAAGGCATTTATTTCATTTTTAGAAAACTTAATTTTTCACATTTTTCCATGAAAAGTGCCAATACCCCCCCCCTTTGGGTTCTAGGTGAAAATCTAACTCGACACAAATCAAACAAAAATGTTTCCATGGTGTGTATTGTTGTTCCTTTTCATCAAATAAACAAAATTAAACCCAGAATAAATCCTGAAAGACCAGAAATGAGCATAAAAGATGCTTCAGCGCAAGTGCTATTCTTACTAAAAGAGCCCAAATTTCTAAAAATATTGCTAGAAGCAACAATTTTTAGTTTTAGAGTGAATGTTTTAGGTGTATAGAAGGCATTTATTTCATTTTTAGAAAATTTAATTTTTCACATTTTTCCAAGAAAAGTGCCAATACCCCCCCTTTGGGTTCTAGGTGAAAATCTCAGTCGACACAAATCAAACAAAAATGTTTCCATGGTGTGTATTGTTGTTCATTTTCATCAAATAAACAAAATTAAACCCAGAATAAATCCTGAAAGACAAGAAATGAGCATAAAAGATGCTTCAGCGCAAGTGTTATTCTTACTATAAGAGCCCAAATTTCTAAAAATATTGCGAAAAACCACAATCTTCTGTTTTAGAGTGAATGTTTGAGGTGTATAGAAGGCATTTATTTCATTTTTAGAAAATTTAATTTTTCTCATTTTTCCATGAAAAGTGCCAATACCCCCCCTTTGGGTTCTTGGTGAAAATCTCACTCCACACAAATCAAACAAAAATGTTTCCATGGTGTGTACTGTTGTTCATTTTTCATCAAATAAACAAAATTAAACCCAGAATAAATCCTGAAAGACAAGAAATGAGCATAAAAGATGCTTCAGCGCAAGTGTTATACTTACAATAAGAGCCCAAATTTCTAAAAAATTTGCGAAAAACCACAATCTTCTGTTTTAAAAGTGAATGTTTGAGGTGTATAGAAGGCATTTATTTCATTTTTAGAAAATTTAATTTCCACATTTTTCCATGAAAAGTGCAAATACCCCCCCCTTTGGGTTCTAGGTGAAATTCTCACTCGACACAAATCAAACAAAAATGTTTCAATGGTGTGTATTGTTGTTCATTTTCATCAAATAAACAAAATTAAACCCAGAATAAATCCTGAAAGACAAGAAATGAGCATTAAAGATGCTTCAGCCCAAGTGTTATTTTACTAAAAGAGCCCAAATGTCTAAAAATATTGCGAAAAGCAACAATTTTCAGTTTTAGAGTGAATGTTTGAGGTGTATAGAAGGCATTTATTTCATTTTTAGAAAATTTAATTTTTCACATTTTTCCATGAAAAGTGCCAATACCCCCCCCTTTGGGTTCGAGGTGAAAATCTCACTCGAATAAAATCAAACAAAAATGTTTCCATGGTGTGTATTGTTGTTCATTTTCATCAAATAAAAAAAAAACCCAGAATTAATCCTGAAAGACAAGAAATGAGCATAAAAGATGCTTCAGCGCAAGTGTTTATGTTACTAAAAGAGCCCAAATTTTTTAAAAATATTGCGAAAAGCAACAATTTTCAGTTTTAGAGTGAATGTTTGAGGTGTATAGAAGGCATTTATTTCATTTTTAGAAAATTTAATTTTTCACATTTTTCCATGAAAAGTGCCAATACCCCACCCTTTGGGTTCTAGGTGAAAATCTCAGTCGAAAAAAATTAAACAAAAATGTTTCCATGGTGTGTATTTTTGTTCATTTTCATCAAATAAACAAAAAAAAACCCAGAATAAATCCTGAAGGACAAGAATTGAGCATAAACGATGCTTCAGCGCAAGTGTTAATGTTACTAAAAGAGCCCAAATTTCTAAAAATATTGCGAAAAAACCGTAATCTTCTGTTTTAGAGTGAATGTTTGAGGTGTATAGAAGGCATTTATTTCATTTTTAGAAAATTAATTTTTCTCATTTTTTCATGAAAAGTGCCAATACCCCCCCCTTTCGGTTCTAGGTGAAAATCTCACTCGTCACAAATCAAACAAAAATGTTTCCATGGTGTGTATTGTTGTTCATTTTCATCAAATAAATAAAATAAAACCCAGAATTAATCCTGAAAGACAAGAAATGAACATAAAAGATGCTTCAGCGCAAGTGTTAATATTACTAAAAGAGCCCAAATTTCTAAAAATATAGCGAAAAACAACAATTTTCAGTTTTAGAGTGAATGTTTGAGATGTATAGAAGGCATTTATTTCATTTTTAGAAAATTTAATTTTTCACATTTTTCCATGAAAAGTGCCAATACCCCCCCTTTGGGTTCTAGGTGAAATTCTCACTCGACACAAATCAAACAAAAATGTTTCAATGGTGTGTATTGTTTTTCATTTTCATCAAATAAACAAAATTAAACCCAGAATAAATCCTGAAAAACAAGAAATGAGCATTTAAGATGCTTCAGCCCAAGTGTTAATTTTACTAAAAGAGCCCAAATGTCTAAAAATATTGCGAAAAGCAACAATTTTCAGGTTTAGAGTGAATGTTTGAGGTGTATAGAAGGCATTTATTTCATTTTTAGAAAATTTCATTTTTCACATTTTTCCATGAAAAGTGCCAATACCCCCCCCCTTTGGGTTCGAGGTGAAAATCTCACTCGACACAAATCAAACAAAAATGTTTCCATGGTGTGTATTGTTGTTCATTTTCATCAAATAAAAAAAAACCCAGAATTAATCCTGAAAGACAAGAAATGAGCATAAAAGATGCTTCAGCGCAAGTGTAATTCTTACTTTAAGAGCCCAAATTTCTAAAAATATTGCGAAAAACCACAATCTTCTGTTTTAGAGTGAATGTTTGAGATGTATAGAAGGCATTTATTTCATTTTTAGAAAACTTAATTTTTCACATTTTTCCATTAAAAGTGCCAATACCCCCCCCCTTTGGGTTCTAGGTGAAAATCTAACTCGACACAAATCAAACAAAAATGTTTCCATGGTGTGTATTGTTGTTCCTTTTCATCAAATAAACAAAATTAAACCCAGAATAAATCCTGAAAGACCAGAAATGAGCATAAAAGATGCTTCAGCGCAAGTGCTATTCTTACTAAAAGAGCCCAAATTTCTAAAAATATTGCTAGAAGCAACAATTTTTAGTTTTAGAGTGAATGTTTTAGGTGTATAGAAGGCATTTATTTCATTTTTAGAAAATTTAATTTTTCACATTTTTCCAAGAAAAGTGCCAATACCCCCCCTTTGGGTTCTAGGTGAAAATCTCAGTCGACACAAATCAAACAAAAATGTTTCCATGGTGTGTATTGTTGTTCATTTTCATCAAATAAACAAAATTAAACCCAGAATAAATCCTGAAAGACAAGAAATGAGCATAAAAGATGCTTCAGCGCAAGTGTTATTCCTACTATAAGAGCCCAAATTTCTAAAAATATTGCGAAAAACCACAATCTTCTGTTTTAGAGTGAATGTTTGAGGTGTATAGAAGGCATTTATTTCATTTTTAGAAAATTTAATTTTTCTCATTTTTCCATGAAAAGTGCCAATACCCCCCCTTTGGGTTCTTGGTGAAAATCTCACTCCACACAAATCAAACAAAAATGTTTCCATGGTGTGTACTGTTGTTCATTTTCATCAAATAAACAAAATTAAACCCAGAATAAATCCTGAAAGACAAGAAATGAGCATAAAAGATGCTTCAGCGCAAGTGTTATACTTACTATAAGAGCCCAAATTTCTAAAAAATTTGCGAAAAACCACAATCTTCTGTTTTAAAGTGAATGTTTGAGGTGTATAGAAGGCATTTATTTCATTTTTAGAAAATTTAATTTTTCACATTTTTCCATGAAAAGTGCAAATACCCCCCCCTTTGGGTTCTAGGTGAAATTCTCACTCGACACAAATCAAACCAAAATGTTTCAATGGTGTGTATTGTTGTTCATTTTCATCAAATAAACAAAATTAAACCCAGAATAAATCCTGAAAGACAAGAAATGAGCATTAAAGATGCTTCAGCCCAAGTGTTATTTTACTAAAAGAGCCCAAATGTCTAAAAATATTGCGAAAAGCAACAATTTTCAGTTTTAGAGTGAATGTTTGAGGTGTATAGAAGGCATTTATTTCATTTTTAGAAAATTTAATTTTTCACATTTTTCCATGAAAAGTGCCAATACCCCCCCCTTTGGGTTCGAGGTGAAAATCTCACTCGACACAAATCAAACAAAAATGTTTCCATGGTGTGTATTGTTGTTCATTTTCATCAAATAAAAAAAAAACCCAGAATTAATCCTGAAAGACAAGAAATGAGCATAAAAGATGCTTCAGCGCAAGTGTTTATGTTACTAAAAGAGCCAAATTTCTAAAAATATTGCGAAAAGCTACAATTTTCAGTTTTAGAGTGAATGTTTGAGGTGTATAGAAGGCATTTATTTCATTTTTAGAAAATTTAATTTTTCACATTTTTCCATGAAAAGTGCCAATACCCCCCCCTTTGGGTTCTAGGTGAAAATCTCACTCGCCACAAATCAAACAAAAATGTTTCCATGGTGTGTATTGTTGTTCATTTTCATCAAATAAAAAAAACCCAGAATTAATCCTGAAAGACAAGAAATGAGCATAAAAGATGCTTCAGCGCAAGTGTAATTCTTACTTTAAGGGCCCAAATTTCTAAAAATATTGCGAAAACCCACAATCTTCTGTTTTAGAGTGAATGTTTGAGGTGTATAGAAGGCATTTATTTCATTTTTAGAAAACTTAATTTTTCACATTTTTCCATGAAAAGTGCCAATACCCCCCCCTTTGGGTTCTAGGTGAAAATCTCACTCGACACAAATCAAACAAAAATGTTTCCATGGTGTGTATTGTTGTTCATTTTCATCAAATAAATAAATTAAAACCCAGAATTAATCCTTAAAGACAAGAAATGAGCATTAAAGATGCTTCAGCCCAAGTGGTAATTTTACTAAAAGAGCCCAAATGTCTAAAAATATTGCGAAAAGCAACAATTTTCAGTTTTAGAGTGAATGTTTGAGGTGTATAGAAGGCATTTATTTCATTTTTAGAAAATTTAATTTTTCACATTTTTCCATGAAAAGTGCCAATACCCCCCCCTTTGGGTTTGAGGTGAAAATCTCACTGGACACAAATCAAACAAAAATGTTTCCATGGTGTGTATTGTTGTTCATTTTCATCAAATAAAAAAAAACCCAGAATTAATCCTGAAAGACGAGAAATGAGCATAAAAGATGCTTCAGCCCAAGTGTTAATGTTACTAAAAGAGCCAAATTTCAAAAAATATACCGAAAATTCCATGAAAAGTGCCAATACCCCCCCCTTTGGGTTCTAGGTAAAATCTCACTCGACACAAATCAAACAAAAATGTTTCCATGGTGTGTAATGTTGTTCATTTTCATCAAATAAATAAAATAAAATCCAGAATTAATCCTGAAAGACAAGAAATGAACATAAAAGATGCTTCAGCGCAAGTGTTAATACTACTAAAAGAGCCCAAATTTCTAAAAATATAGCGAAAAACAACAATTTTCAGTTTTAGAGTGAATGTTTGAGATGTATAGAAGGCATTTCTTTCATTTTTAGAAAATTTAATTTTTCACATTTTTCCATGAAAAGGGCCAATCCCCCCCCTTTGGGTTCTAAGTGAAAATCTCACTCGACACAAATCAACAAAAATGTTTCCAAGGTGTGTATTGTACCTCATTTTCATCAAATAAATAAAATTAAACCTAGAATAAATCCTGAAAGACAAGAAATGAGCATAAAAGATGCTTCAGCCCAAGTGTTAATGTTACTAAAAGAGCCCAAATGTCTAAAAATATTGCGAAAAGCAACAATTTTCAGTTTTAGAGTAAATGTTTGAGGTGTTTAGAAGGCATTTATTTCATTTTTAGAAAATTTAATTTTTCACATTTTTCCATTAAAAGTGCCAATAACCCCCCCTTTGGATTCTAGGCGAAAATCTCACTCGTCACATATCAAACAAAAATGTAGAACCCAAAGGGGGGGTATTGGCACTTTTCATGGAAAAATGTGAAAAATTAAATTTTCTAAAAATGAAATAAATGCCTTCTATACACCTCAAACATTCACTCTAAAACTGAAAATTGTTGCTTTTCGCAATATTTTTAGAAATTTTGGCTCTTTTAGTAACATTAACACTTGCGCTGAAGCATCTTTTATGCTCATTTCTTGTCTTTCAAGATTTATTCTGGGTTAATTTTGTTTATTTGATGAAAATGAACAACAATACACACGATGGAAACATTTTTGTTTGATTTTGTCGACTGAGATTTTCACCTAGAACCCAAAGGGGCATTGGCACTTTTCATGGAGAAATGTGAAAAATTACAATTTCTAAATTTAAAATAAATGCCTTCTATACACCTCAAACAATCACTCTTAAACAGAAGATTGTTGTTTTTCGCAATATTTTTAAAAATTTGGGCTCTTTTACTAACATAAAACTTGCACAGAAGCATCTATTATGTTCATTTCTTGTCTTTCAGGATTAATTCTTGGTTTTATTTTTATTTATTTATTTGATGAAAATGAACAACAATACACACCATGGAAACATTTTTGTTTGATTTGTGTCGAGTGAGATTTTCACCTAGAACCCAAAGGGGGGGGTATTGGCACTTTTCATGGAAAAATGTGAAAAATTAAATTTAAAAAAAATGAAATAAACGCCTTCTATACACCTCAAACATTCACTCTAAAACAGAAGATTGTGGTTTTTCGCAATATGTTTAGAAATTTGGGCTCTTATAGTAAGAATAACACTTGCGCTGAAGCATCTTTTATGCTCATTTCTTGTCTTTCAGGATTTATTCTGGGTTTAATTTTGTTTATTTGATGAAAATGAACAACAATACACACCATGGAAACATTTTTGTTAGATTTGTGTCGAGTGAGATATTCACCTAGAACTCAAAGGGGATGGGTATTGGCACTTTTCATGGAAAAATGTGAAAAAATAAATTTTCTAAAAATGAAATAAATGCAATCTATACACCTCAAACATTCACTCTAAAACTGAAAATTGGGTTTTTTCGCAATATTTTTAGAAATTTGGGCTCTTTTAGTAACATGAACACTTGCGCTGAAGCATCTTTTATGCTCATTTCTTGTCTTTCAGGATTTATTCTGAGTTTTATTTTGTTTATTTGATGAAAATGGACAAGAATACACACCATCATTCTAGGCGAAAATCTCATTCGACACAAATAACACAAAATGTTTCAATGGTGTGTATTCATGTTCATTTTCATCAAATAAACAAAATAAACCTCAGAATAAATCCTGAAAGACAAGAAATGAGCATTAAAAATGCTTCAGCCCAAGTGTTAAAGTTACTAAAAGAGCCCAAATTTCTAAAAATATTGCGAAAAGCAACAATTTTCAGTTTTAGAGTAAATGTTTGCGGTGTATAGAAGGCATTTATTTCATTTTTAGAAAATTTAATTTTTTACATTTTTCCATGAAAAGTGCCAATACCCCCCCCCATAGGGTTCTAGGTGAAAATCTCACTCGACACAAATCAAACAAAAATGTTTCCATGGTGTGTATTGGTTTTCATTTTCCTCAAATAAACAAAATTAAACCCAGAATAAATCCTGAAAGACAAGAAATGAGCATAAAAGATGCTTCAGCGCAGGTGTTATTCTTATTATAAGAGCCCAAATTTCTAAAAATATTGCGAAAAACCACAATCTTCTGTTTTAGAGTTCATGTTTGAGGTGTATAGAAGGCATTTATTTCATTTTTAGAAAATTTAATTTTTCACATTTTTCCATGAAAAATGCTAATACCCCCCCTTTGGGTTCTAGGCGAAAATCTCACTCGTCACATATCAAACAAAAATGTAAAACCCAAAGGGGGGGGGGGGGTACTGGCACTTTTCATGGAAAAATGTGCAAAAATTAAATTTTCTAAATAGAAATAAATGCCTTCTATACACCTCAAACATTCACTCTAAAACAGAAGATTGTGGTTATTCGCAATATTTTCAGAAATTTAGCCTCTTATAGTAAGAATAACACCTGCGCTGAAGCATCTTTTATGCTCATTTCTTGTCTTTCAGGATTTATTCTGGGTTTAATTTTGTTTATTTGATGAAAAGGAACAACAATACACACCATGGGAACATTTTTGTTTGATTTGTGCCGGGTGAGATTTTCACCCAGAACCCAAAGGGGGGGGGGTATTGGCACTTTTCATGGAAAAATGTGCAAATTTAAATTTTCTAAAAATGAAATAAATGCCTTCTATACACCTCAAACATTCACTCTTAAACAGAAGATTGTGGTTTTTCGCAATATTTTTAGAAATTTGGGCTCTTATAGTAGGAATAACACTTGCGCTGAAGCATCTTTTATGCTCATTTCTTGTCTTTCAGGATTTATTCTGGGTTTAATTTTGTTTATTTGATGAAAATGAACAACAATACACACCATGGAAACATTTTTGTTTGAATTGTGTCGAGTGGGATTTTCACCTAGAACCCAAAGGGGGGGTATTGGCACTTTTCATGGAAAAATGTGAAAAATTATATTTTCTAAAAATGAAATAAATGCCTTCTATACACCTCAAACATTCACTCTAAAATTGAAAATTGTTGCTTTTCGCAATATTTTTTGAAATTTGGGCTCTTTTAGTAACATTAACACTTGCGCTGAAGCACCTTTTATGCTCATTTCTTGTCTTTCAGATTTTATTCTGGGTTTTTTTTGTTTATTTGATGAAAATGAACAGAAATATACACCATGGACACATTTTTGTTTGATTTGTGTCGAGTGAGATTTTCACCTAGAACCCAAAGGGGGGGTATTGGCACTTTTCATGGAAAAATGTGAAAAATTAAATTGTCTAAAAATGAAATAAATGCCTTCTATACACCTCAAACATTCACTCTAAAACAGAAGATTGTGGTTTTTAACAATATTTTTAGAAATTTGGGCTCTAATTGTAAGAATTACACTTGCGCTGAAGCATCTTTTATGCTCATTTCTTGTCTTTCAGGATTTATTCTGGGTTTAATTTTGTTTATTTGATGAAAATGAACAACAATACACACCATGGAAACATTTTTGTTTGATTTGTGTCAATGAGATTTTCACCTAGAACCCAAAAGGGATGGGTATTGGCAGTTTTCATGGAAAAATGTGAAAAAATAAATTTTCTAAAAATGAAATAAATGCCTTCTATACACCTCAAACATTCACTCTAAAACTGAAAATTGGGTCTTTTCGCAATATTTTTAGAAATTTGGGCTCTTTTAGTAACATGAACATTTGCGCTGAAGCATCTTTTATGCTCATTTCTTGTCTTTCAGGATTTATTCTGAGTTTTATTTTGTTTATTTGATGAAAATGAACAACAATACACACCATGGAAACATTTTTGTTTGATTTGTGTTGAGTGAGATTTTCACCTAGAACCCAAGGGGGGGTAAATGCACTTTTCATGGAAAAATGTGAAAAATTAAATTTTCTAAAAATGAAATAAATGCCTTCTATACACCTCAAACATTCACTCTAAAACAGAAGATTGTGGTTTTTCGCAATATTTTTAGATATTTGGGCTCTTATAATAAGAATAACACCTGCGCTGAAGCATCTTTTATGCTCATTTCTTGTCTTTCAGGATTTATTCTGGGTTTAATTTTGTTTATTTGATGAAAATGAATAACAATACACACCATGGAAACATTTTTGTTTGATTTTTGTCGAGTGAGATTTTCACCTAGAACCCAAAGGGGGGGGTATTGGCACTTTTCATGGAAAAATGTGAAAAATTAAATTTTCTAAAAATGAAATAAATGCCTTCTATACACCTCAAACATTTGCTCTAAAAAAGAAGATTGTGGTTTTTCGCAATATTTTTAGAATTTTGGGCTCTTATAGTAGGATTAACACTTGCGCTGAAGCATCTTTTATGCTCATTTCTTGTCTTTCAGGATTTATTCTGGGTTTAATTTGGTATATTAGATGAAAATGAACAACAATATACACCATGGAAACATTTTTGTTTGATTTGTGTCAAGTGAGACTTTCACCTAGAACCCAAAGGGGGGGGGGTTGGCACTTTTCATGGAAAAATGAGAAAAATTAAAATTTCTAAAAATGAAATAAATGCCTTCTATACACCTCAAACATTCACTCTAAAATGTAAAATTGTTGTTTTTCGCAAAATTTTTAGAAATTTTGGCTCTTTTAGTAACAATAACACTTGACCTGAAGCATCTTTTATGCTCATTTCTTGTCTTTCAGATTTTATTCTGGGTTTTTTTTGTTTATTTGATGAAAATGAACAAAAATAAACACCATGGACACATTTTTGTTTGATTTTTGTCGAGTGAGATTTTCACCTAGAACCCAAAGGGGGGGGTATTGGCACTTTTCATGGAAAAATGTGAAAAATTAAATTTTCTAAAAATGAAATAAATGCCTTCTATACACCTCAAACATTTACTCTAAAACAGAAGATTGTGGTTTTTCGCAATATTTTTAGAATTTTGGGCTCCTATAGTAGGAATAACACTTGCGCTGAAGCATCTTTTATGCTCATTTCTTGTCTTTCAGGATTTATTCTGGGTTTAATTTGGTTTATTTGATGAAAATGAACAACAATATACACCATGGAAACATTTTTGTTTGATTTGTGTCAATTGAGACTTTCACCTAGAACCCAAAGGGGGGGGTATTGGCACTTTTCATGGAAAAATGAGAAAAATTAAAATTTCTTAAAATGAAATAAATGCCTTCAATACACCTCAAACATTCACTCTAAAACAGAAGATTGTGGTTTTTCGCAATATTTTTAGAAATTTGGGCTCTTATAATAAGAATAACACCTGCGCTGAAGCATCTTCTATGCTCATTTCTTGTCTTTCAGGATTTATTCTGGGTTTAATTTTGTTTATTTGATGAAAATGAACAACAATACACACCATGGAAACATTTTTGTTTGATTTGTATCGAGAGAGATTTTCACCTAGAACCCAAAGGGGAAGGGTATTGGTACTTTTCATGGAAAAATGTGAAAAAATAAATTTTCTAAAAATGAAATAAATGCCTTCTATACACCTCAAACATTCACTCTAAAACGGAAAATCGGTTTTTTCGCAATATTTTTAGAAATTTGGGCTCTTTTAGTAACATGAACACTTGCGCTGAAGCATCTTTTATGCTCATTTCTTGTCTTTCAGGATTTATTCTGAGTTTTATTTTGTTTATTTGATGAAAATGAACAAGAATACACACCATCATTCTAGGCGAAAATCTCATTCGAAACAAATCAAACAAAATGTTTCCATGGTGTGTATTCTTGTTCATTTTCATCAAATAAAAAAAAAACCCAGAATAAATTCTGAAAGACAAGAAATGAGCATTAAAGATGCTTCAGCCCAAGTGTTAAAGTTACTAAAAGAGCCCAAATTTCTAAAAATATTGCGAAAAGCAACTATTTTCAGTTTTAGAGTGAATGTTTGAGTTGTATAGAAGGCATTTATTTCATTTTTAGAAAATTTAATTTTTCACATTTTTCCATGAAAAGTGCCAATACCCCCCCCGTTTAGGTTCTAGGTGAAAATCTCACTCGAAACAAATCAAACAAAAATGTTTCCATGGTGTGTATTGTTGTTCATTTTCATCAAATAAACAAAATTAAACCCAAAATAAATCCTGAAAGACAAGAAATGAGCATAAAAGATGCTTCAGCGCAGGTGTTATTCTTATTATAAGAGCCCAAATTTCTAAAAATATTGCGAAAAACCACAATCTTCTGTTTTAGAGTGAATGTTTGAGGTGTATAGAAGGCATTTATTTCATTTTAGAAAATTTAATTTTTCACATTTTTTCACGTTTGATTTGTGCCGGGAGAGATTTTCACCTAGAACCCAAAGGTGGGGGGTATTGGCACTTTTCATGGAAAAATGTGCAAATTTAAATTTTCTAAAAATGAAATAAATCCTACTATACACCTCAAACATTCACTCTAAAATTGAAAATTGTTGCTTTTCGCAATATTTTTAGAAATATGGGCTCTTTTAGTAATATTAACACTTGCGCTGAAGCATCTTTTATGCTCATTTCTTGTCTTTCAGATTTTATTCTGGGTTTTTTTTGTTTATTTGATGAAAATGAACAAAAATAAACACCATGGACACATTTTTGTTTGATTTGTGTCGAGTGAGATTTTCACCTAGAACCCAAAGGGGGGCGTATTGGCACTTTTCATGGAAAAATGTGAAAAATTAAATTTTCTAAAAATGAAATAAATGCCTTCTATACACCTCAAACATTTACTCTAAAACAGAAGATTGTGGTTTTTCGCAATATTTTTAGAATTTTGGGCTCTTATAGTAGGAATAACACTTGCGCTGAAGCATCTTTTATGCTCATTTCTTGTCTTTCAGGATTTATTCTGGGTTTAATTTTGTTTATTTGATGAAAATGAACAACAATATACACCATGGAAACATTTTTGTTTGATATGTGTCAAGTGAGACTTTCACCTAGAACCCAAAGGGGGGGGTATTGGCACTTTTCATGGAAAAATGAGAAAAATTAAATTTTCTAAAAATGAAATAAATGCCTTCTATACAGCTCAAACATTCACTCTAAAACAGAAGATTGTGGTTTTTTACAATATTTTTAGAAATTTGGGCTCTTATTGTAAGAATAACACTTGCACTGAAGCATCTTTTATGCTCATTTCTTGTTTTTCAGGATTTATTCTGGGTTCAATTTAGTTTATTTGATGAAAATGAACAACAATACACACCATGGAAACATTTTTGTTTGGTTTGTGTCGAGTGAGATATTCACCTAGAACCCAAAGGGGATGGGTATTGGCACTTTTCATGGAAAAATGTAAAAAATAAATTTTCTTAAAATGTAATTAATGCCTTCTATACACCTCAAACATTCACTCTAAAACTGAAAATTGGGTTTTTTCGCAATATTTTTAGAAATTTGGGCTCTTTTAGTAACATGAACACTTGCGCTGAAACATCTTTTATGCTCATTTCTTGTCTTTCAGGATTTATTCTGAGTTTTATTTTGTTTATGTGATGAAAATGAACAAGAATACACACCATCATTCTAGGCGAAAATCTCATTCGACACAAATCAAAAAAAATGTTTCCATGGTGTGTATTCTTGTCCATTTTCATCAAATAAACAAAAAAAACCCAGAATAAATTCTGAAAGACAGGAAATGAGCATTAAAGATGCTTCAGCCCAAGTGTTAAAGTTACTAAAAGAGCCCAAATTTCTAAAAATATTGCGAAAAGCAACAATTTTCAGTTTTAGAGTGAATGTTTGAGGTGTATAAAAGGCATTTATTTCATTTTTAGAAAATTTAATTTTCACATTTTTCCATGAAAAGTGCCAATACCCATCCCCTTTGGGTTCTAGGTGAATATCTCACTCGACACAAACCAAACAAAAATGTTTCCATGGTGTGTATTGTTGTTCATTTTCATCAAATAAACTAAATTAAACCCAGAATAAATCCTGAAAAACAAGAAATGAGCATAAAAGTTGCTTCAGCGCAAGTGTTTATGTTACTAAAAGAGCCCAAATTTCTAAAAATATTGCGAAAAAACCCAATTTTCAGTTTTAGAGTGAATGTTTGAGGTGTATAGAAGGCATTAATTACATTTTAAGAAAATTTTTTTTTTACATTTTCCCATGAAAAGTGCCAATACCCATCCCCTTTGGGTTCTAGGTGAATATCTCACTCGACACAAACCAAACAAAAATGTTTCCATGGTGTGTATTGTTGTTCATTTTCATCAAATAAACTAAATTAAACCCAGAATAAATCCTGAAAAACAAGAAATGAGCATAAAAGATGCTTCAGTGCAAGTGTTATTCTTACAATAAGAGCCCAAATTTCTAAAAATATTGTAAAAAACCACAATCTTCTGTTTTAGAGTGAATGTTTGAGCTGTATAGAAGGCATTTATTTCATTTTTAGAAAATTTAATTTTTCTCATTTTTCCATGAAAAGTGCCAATACCCCCCCCTTTGGGTTCTAGGTGAAAGTCTCACTTGACACATATCAAACAAAAATGTTTCCATGGTGTATATTGTTGTTCATTTTCATCAAATAAACAAAATTAAACCCAGAATAAATCCTGAAAGACAAGAAATGAGCATAAAAGATGCTTCAGCGCAAGTGTTATTCCTACTATAAGAGCCCAAAAATCTAAAAATATTGCGAAAAACCCACAATCTTCTGTTTTAGAGTAAATGTTTGCGGTGTATAGAAGGCATTTATTTCATTTTTAGAAAATTTAATTTTTCACATTTTTCCATGAAAAGTGCCAATACGCCCCCCTTTGGGTTCTAGGTGAAAATCTCACTCGACACAAATCAAACAAAAATGTGTCCATGGTGTTTATTTTTGTTCATTTTCATCAAATAAACAAAAAAAAACCCAGAATAAAAATCTGAAAGACAAGAAATGAGCATAAAAGATGCTTCAGCGCAAGTGTTAATGTTACTAAAAGAGCCCATATTTCTAAAAATATTGCGAAAAGCAACAATTTTCAATTTTAGAGTGAATGTTTGAGGTGTATAGTAGGATTTATTTCATTTTTAGAAAATTTAAATTTGCACATTTTTCCATGAAAAGTGCCAATACCCCCCCCCTTTGGGTTCTAGGTGAAAATCTCTCCCGGCACAAATCAAACGTGAAAAAATGTGAAAAATTAAATTTTCTAAAATGAAATAAATGCCTTCTATACACCTCAAACATTCACTCTAAAACAGAAGATTGTGGTTTTTCGCAATATTTTTAGAAATTTGGGCTCTTATAATAAGAATAACACCTGCGCTGAAGCATCTTTTATGCTCATTTCTTGTCTTTCAGGATTTATTTTGGGTTTAATTTTGTTTATTTGATGAAAATGAACAACAATACACACCATGGAAACATTTTTGTTTGATTTGTTTCGAGTGAGATTTTCACCTAGAACCTAAACGGGGGGGGTATTGGCACTTTTCATGGAAAAATGTGAAAAATTAAATTTTCTAAAAATGAAATAAATGCCTTCTATACAACTCAAACATTCACTCTAAAACTGAAAATAGTTGCTTTTCGCAATATTTTAGAAATTTTGGGCTCTTTTAGTAACTTTAACACTTGGGCTGAAGCATCTTTAATGCTCATTTCTTGTCTTTCAGAATTTATTCTGGGTTTTTTTTTTTATTTGATGAAAATGAACAAGAATACACACCATGGAAACATTTTGTTTGATTTGTTTCGAATGAGATTTTCGCCTAGAATGATGGTGTGTATTCTTGTTCATTTTCATCAAATAAACAAAATAAAACTCAGAATAAATCCTGAAAGACAAGAAATGAGCATTAAAGATGCTTCAGCGCAAGTGTTCATGTTACTAAAGAGCCCAAATTTCTAAAAATATTGCGAAAAAACCGATTTTCCGTTTTAGAGTGAATGTTTGAGGTGTATAGAAGGCATTTATTTCATTTTTAGAAAATTTATTTTTTCACATTTTTCCATGAAAAGTACCAATACCCTTCCCCTTTGGGTTCTAGGTGAAAATCTCTCTCGATACAAATCAAACAAAAATGTTTCCATGGTGTGTATTGTTGTTCATTTTCATCAAATAAACAAAATTAAACCCAGAATAAATCCTGAAAGACAAGAAATGAGCATAAAAGATGCTTCAGCGCAGGTGTTATTCTTATTATAAGAGCCCAAATTTCTAAAAATATTGCGAAAAACCACAATCTTCTGTTTTAGAGTGAATGTTTGAGGTGTATAGAAGGCATTTATTTCATTTTAGAAAATTTAATTTTTCACATTTTTTCACGTTTGATTTGTGCCGGGAGAGATTTTCACCTAGAACCCAAAGGGGGGGGGGTATTGGCACTTTTCATGGAAAAATGTGCAAATTTAAATTTTCTAAAAATGAAATAAATCCTACTATACACCTCAAACATTCACTCTAAAATTGAAAATTGTTGCTTTTCGCAATATTTTTAGAAATATGGGCTCTTTTAGTAACATTAACACTTGCGCTGAAGCATCTTTTATGCTCATTTCTTGTCTTTCAGATTTTATTCTGGGTTTTTTTTTGTTTATTTGATGAAAAATGAACAAAAATAAACACCATGGACACATTTTTGTTTGATTTGTGTCGAGTGAGATTTTCACCTAGAACCCAAAGGGGGGCGTATTGGCACTTTTCATGGAAAAATGTGAAAAATTAAATTTTCTAAAAATGAAATAAATGCCTTCTATACACCTCAAACATTTACTCTAAAACAGAAGATTGTGGTTTTTCGCAATATTTTTAGAATTTTGGGCTCTTATAGTAGGAATAACACTTGCGCTGAAGCATCTTTTATGCTCATTTCTTGTCTTTCAGGATTTATTCTGGGTTTAATTTTGTTTATTTGATGAAAATGAACAACAATATACACCATGGAAACATTTTTGTTTGATATGTGTCAAGTGAGACTTTCACCTAGAACCCAAAGGGGGGGGTATTGGCACTTTTCATGGAAAAATGAGAAAAATTAAATTTTCTAAAAATGAAATAAATGCCTTCTATACAGCTCAAACATTCACTCTAAAACAGAAGATTGTGGTTTTTTTACAATATTTTTAGAAATTTGGGCTCTTATTGTAAGAATAACACTTGCACTGAAGCATCTTTTATGCTCATTTCTTGTTTTTCAGGATTTATTCTGGGTTTAATTTAGTTTATTTGATGAAAATGAACAACAATACACACCATGGAAACATTTTTGTTTGGTTTGTGTCGAGTGAGATATTCACCTAGAACCCAAAGGGGATGGGTATTGGCACTTTTCATGGAAAAATGTAAAAAAATAAATTTTCTTAAAATGTAATTAATGCCTTCTATACACCTCAAACATTCACTCTAAAACTGAAAATTGGGTTTTTTCGCAATATTTTTAGAAATTTGGGCTCTTTTAGTAACATGAACACTTGCGCTGAAACATCTTTTATGCTCATTTCTTGTCTTTCAGGATTTATTCTGAGTTTTATTTTGTTTATGTGATGAAAATGAACAAGAATACACACCATCATTCTAGGCGAAAATCTCATTCGACACAAATCAAAAAAAATGTTTCCATGGTTTGTGAGATTTTCACCTAGAACCCAAAGGGGGGGGGTATTGGCACTTTTCATGGAAAAATGTGAAAAATTAAATTTTCTAAAAATGAAATAAATGCCTTCTATACACCTCAAACATTCACTCTAAAACAGAAGATTGTGGTTTTTCGCAATATTTTTAGAAATTTGGGCTCTTATAGTAAGAATAACACTTGCGCTGAAGCATCTTTTATTTTAATTTCTTGTCTTTTAGGATTTATTCTGGGTTTAATTTTGTTTATTTGATGAAAATGGACAACAATACACACTATGGAAACATTTTTGTTTGATTTGTGTCGAATGAGATTTTCACCTAGAACCCAAAGGGGGGGGTATATGCACTTTTCATGGAAAAATGTGAAAAATTAAATTTTCTAAAAATGAAATAAATGCCTCTTTTACACCTCAAAAATTCACTCTAAAACTGAAAATTGTTGCTTTTCGCAATATTTTTAGAAATATTGCTTTTTAAGTAACATGAACACTTGCGCTGAAGCATCTTTTATGCTCATTTCTTATCTTTCAGGATTTATTCTGAGTTTTATTTTGTTTATTTGATAAAAATGAACAAGAATACACACCATCATTCTAGGCGAAAATCTCACTCGACAAAAATCAAACAAAATGTTTCCATGGTGTGTATTCTTGTTCATTTTCACCAAATACATAAAATAAAACTCAGAATAAATCCTGAAAGACAAGAAATGAGCATAAAAAATGCTTCAGCTCAAGTGTTATTGATACTAAAAGAGAAAAAATTTCTAAAAATTTTGAGAAAAACAACAATCTTCTGTTTTAGAGTGAATGTTTGAGGTGTATAGAAGGCATTTATATCATATTTAGAAAATTTAATTTTTCACATTTTTCCATGAAAAGTGCCAATACCCCCCCCCTTTGGGTTCTCGGCGAAAATCTCACTCGACACAAATCAAACAAAAATGTTTCCATGGTGTCTACTCTTGTTCGTTTTCATCAAATAAACAAAATAAAACTCAGAATAAATCCTGAAAGACAAAAAATGAGCATAAAAGATGCTTCAGCGCAAGTGTTAATTTTACTAAAAGAGCCAAAATTTCTAAAAATTTTGCGAAAAACAACAATCTTCTGTTTAGAGTGAATGTTTGAGGTGTATAGAAGGCATTTATTTCATTTTTAGAAATTTTAATTTTTCTCATTTTTCCATGAAAAGTGCCAATACCCCCCCCTTTGGGTTCTAGGTGAAAATCTCAATCGACACAAATCAAACAAAAATGTTTCCATGGTGTGTATTGTTGTTCATTTTCATCAAATATAAAAAATTAAACCCAGAATAAATCCAGAAAGACAAGAAATGAGCATAAAAGATGCTTCAGCGCAAGTGTTATTCTTACTATAAGAGCCCAAATTTCTAAAATATTGCGAAAAACAATAATCTTCTGTTTTAGAGTGAATGTTTGAGGTGTATAGAAGGCATTTATTTCATTTTTAGAAAATTTAATTTTTCTCATTTTTCCATGAAAAGTGCCAATACCCCCCCCTTTGGGTTCTAGGTGAAAATCTCACTCGACACAAATCAAGCAAAAATGTTTCCATGGTGTGTATTGTTGTTCATTTTCATTAAATAAACAAAATTAAACCCATAATAAATCCTGAAAGGCAAGAAATGAGCATAAAAGATGCTTCAGCGCAAGTGTTAATGTTACTATAAGAGCTCAAATTTCTAAAAATATTGCGAAAAACAATAATCTTCTGTTTTAGAGTGAATGTTTGAGGTGTATAGAAGGCATTTATTTCATTTTTAGAAAATTTAATTTTTCTCATTTTTCCATGAAAAGTGCCAATACCCCCCCCCTTTCGGTTCTAGGTGAAAATCTCACTCGACACAAATCAAACAAAAATGTTTCCATGGTGTGTATTTTTGTTCATTTTCATCAAATAAACAAAAAAAAACCCAGAATAAATCCTGAAGGACAAGAAATGAGCATAAAAGATGCTTCAGCGAAAGTGTTAATTTTACTAAAAGAGCCCAAATTTCTAAAAATATTGCGAAAAACCATAATCTTCTGTTTTAGAGTGAATGTTTGAGGTGTATAGAAGGCATTTAATTCATTTTAGAAAATTTAATTTTTCTCATTTTTCCATGAAAAGTGCCAATACCCCCCCCTTTTGGTTCTAGGTGAAAATCTCACTCGACACAAATCAAACAAAAATGTTTCCATGGTGTGTATTGTTGTTCATTTTCATCAAATAAACAAAATTAAACCCAGAATAAATCCTGAAAAAGTAAAAAATGAGCATAAAAGATGCTTCAGCGCAAGTGTTATTCTTACTATTAGAGCCCAAATTTCTAAAAATATTGCGAAAAACCACAATCTTCTTTTTTAGAGTGAATGTTTGAGGTGTATAGAAGGCATTTATTTCATTTTTAGAAAATTTAATTTTTCACATTTTTCCATGAAAAGGGCCAATACCCCCCCCTTTGGGTTCTAGGTGAAAATCTCACTCGACACAAATCAAACAAAAATGTTTCCATGGTGTGTATTGTGGTTCATTTTCATCAAATAAACAAAAAAACCCAGAATTAATCCTGAAAGACAAGAAATGAGCATAAAAGATGCTTCAGCGCAAGTGTTAATGTTACTATAAGAGCTCAAATTTCTAAAAATATTGCGAAAAACAATAATCTTCTGTTTTAGAGTGAATGTTTGAGGTGTATAGAAGGCATTTATTTCATTTTTAGAAAATTTAATTTTTCTCATTTTTCCATGAAAAGTGCCAATACCCCCCCTTTGGGTTCTAGGTGAAAGTCTCACTCGACACAAATCAAACAAAATGTTTCCATGTTGTGTATTCTTGTTCATTTTCTTCAAATAAACAAAAAAAACCTCAGAATAAATCCTGAAAGACAAGAAATGAGCATTAAAGATGCTTCAGCGCAAGTGTTAATGTTACTAGAAGAGCCCAAATTTCTAAAAATATTGCGAAAAAACCACCATCTTCTGTTTTAGAGTGAATGTTTGAGGTGTATAGAAGGCATTTATTTCATTTTTAGAAAACTTAATTTTTCACATTTTTCCATGAAAGGTGCAAATGCCCCCCTTTGGGTTCTAGGTGAAAATCTTACTAAACACAAATCAAACAAAAATGTTTCCATGGTGTGTATTGTGTTTCATTTTCATCAAATAAACAAAATTAAACCCAGAATAAATCCTGAAGACAAGAAATGAACATAAAAGATGCTTCAGCGCAAGTGTTATTCTTACAATAAGAGCCCACATTTCTAAAAATATTGCGAAAAACCACAATCTTCTGTTTTAGAGTGAATGTTTGAGGTGTATAGAAGGCATTTATTTCAATTTTTAGAAAATTTAATTTTTCACATTTTTCCATGAAAAGTGCCAATACCCCCCCTTTGGGTTCTCGGCGAAAATCTCACTCGACACAAATCAAACAAAATGTTTCCATGTTGTGTATTCTTGTTCATTTTCATCAAATAAACAAAATAAAACTCAGAATAAATCCTGAAAGACAAGAAATGAGCATTAAAGATGCTTCAGTGCAAGTGTTAATGTTACTAAAAGAGCCCAAATTTCTAAAAATATTGCGAAAAGCAACAATTTTCAGTTTTAGAGTGAATGTTTGAGGTGTATAGAAGGCATATATTTCATTTTTAGAAAATTTAATTTTTCACATTTTTCCATGAAAAGTGCCAATACCCCCCCCCCTTTGGTTCTAGGTGAAAATCTCAGTCGACACAAACCAAACAAAAATGTTTCCATGTTGTGTATTCTTGTTCATTTTCATCAAATAAACAAAATAAAACCCAGAAAAAATCCTGAAAGACAAGAAATGAGCATTAAAAATGCTTCAGCCCAAGTGTTAATGTTACTAAAAGAGCCAAATTTCTAAAAATATTGC